>NW_010255844.1:0-57176 GCF_000690775.1 Eurypyga helias
GATTCTATGATTAACTGACCACACAGGGCAGGTCTGGGAATGTAGTAACTATTCAAATAACTTTTCGTACTGAAGGCAATCGAAATTTTAAACTGAAATTTAAAGCTGTAAACATGCTTAGGAACCTATTTATGAAATACTCAAGGCAGCAGTGTTTGCGGTGGCTGTAAAACCAGCTGTAATTTGCCCTGTGAAGCGCAGGCAGGTATGTAGGCCCGGTACGCTACTGGGGAAGCGAAAGCTGCAGGGCTCCAGCGGTAAAAATCTGAGGTGTGCACATCGGAGATTCTTAAGCATTACTGCATTGCAGCATATTCTTGGGCATCCTCTATAGGATACATTTCAAATATCTTGTGAAAATATAATTAACCCTCTCATTTTTACCTGTCCTTTGTCCCTTCAATGAATACCTAAGCGATTTTTTTTCTCAGGTTTACTAGTTTTTCTTCTCTTCTTTCTGAAGGGTGTCACAAGCCACATTCCTGCAGCTACAGTGAAAGCCATCCATATAGACTGCAAATTCCAATTGCAGTGGAGCTGGAGGTAGTCTCCCAGCCACTGTCATTTATATGGAATAAATGTTGTACTAACACAAAATGTTTCTCTGTCAGTGGAAGTCTTTGTTTCGTGCTAATTGAGTTTCAAGGTTCATAAAATATCACGAATACTTGACTCATTTTTGCAATGTGAGCTCGGGTCTAGGAAAGGTAAAGTGCATCACAAAGGAAAACACTAAAGCCATTTATAAGCCTTGCAACCAAAATTTCCATATGAAATAATCCAGATTTCCAAGCTGCAGATTGCACTGTGTCTGAGGCCTCACGTGGGCTCACCCTTAAGCATCTTGTTTGCAGGATACTGGCCTTAAAAAAGGCAACTGACTTCACTGTACTTGACTGTGAAGTGATGCCCAGATGAGCCATCACCCCTGCACTTGTGTCGGCTCTCCGTACACTATCAGCAAAAACGTTAGCCAGGTACATGACGCTGAGGAGTCCACGCTGAGGCGAGGCAATTTCCCTGCCGGAGCTCACATAACTTAAAGTACACCCTGCCTCCCTGTACTAGGTGGCTGACATTTCTCGCTCTTGAAATATGCCCCTCAGACACAGAAAGTCTGATAAATCTTTGGGTTGTTTATCTTTTGTTCCCTTGCTTCACACTTCTGCAATAAAGGCTGTGATTAAGAGGATTAATGAAAATGTCACCATTTATCACCTGAAGCTCAATCAGTAATAGGAAAGTTGGGCCTTATTTGATTAATTATGTAAAGGTGCAAAATTTCTCAAATTATGAATTCAGGACTTGTTACAAGATGCTGGAACTCAGCGAGGCCTCAAATGGCAAGGTTCAAAGTCTTAAAGTTTACATATGCTTAGAAGTACATGCTTGACTTTAAGCTAGTTTTATTGAATTAATTGTCTTAATTCACTATTTTGACCACATTAGCTCTCCATTAAGCATCCATCTACCAGCTCCAATACATGAAGGACAATCAGCTGTCTTTAAAGGGCCTATTTCCACCTGCTTGCCACCCCTCAATGACTGTTGACAGGCTCCTTCTATTGGAATTTAAAGCACTTCTGCATTTTTCTTGTGCTGCCTTTCATTTCAGAAATAATTCCACACAAACCCCACAAATGCTATTACCACCTTCCCTTTTCCATGCTCTCTGCAACCACCCAACCAACCAACCAGAGCAACACCTGACAATAGAGGGTTTGTAAGTGGTAAGGCTGTGTATGCTGTTTATTGACAGCTGTCACCTCACCTTGACAAGCAGATCAGTTTGCTGAAGGAACTTGAGCCTTCAGCATGGAAATGAACTCCAGCTGATATGGGAAAGCAGGGGTTGAGAACAAACTCTTGGTTTTACTGACATTAAATTTGTGGTTTAGACTTTAAAAGTTGGGGTAAATAAAATGAAGAAGCATATTTTTTTGTTGTTTTGTAGTTAGATTGGTATTAGACCTATCTAATCACAGATTTACTAAAACCACCAAAGTCAGCAGTTGGATTGCTGAAATGGATCTGCTGAGATATTTAGATGTAACTGAACTGCAGCCCTGAAGAACCTACAAGAAGGGAACCTCAGCTGCCCCTATCCCACGGATGTGCCGTTAACAAAACCGTGCCGGAACAGGCAGGCTGCACACTGGTCTGTCTTCAAAGTGAGACAGTCAGACAAATCAGGGGAGGCTGAATGAGAATTCTGAATCTGAGGATGCACAGAAATAGGCAAACTGAAGGTGGTATTCATCTCAAAAACAAAGCATTATGTTAACTAGCTAAATAAGAGGAAAAAAGAAGTGTGTGATAAGAGAGGAGAGTTAATTTGTCAAGTATAGACTGATTCTAGAAATCAGTATGGCAATGTAATGAAAATCCACTTAGCGTTCACGAATATTGACTGGACTTAAAAGTGCTCATCTTATTTACAAAAAACATCCTCCCGGTCTGCTGACAGGTACGTTTTATTCCCAAAATGCTGACTAATATTCTGCATGCTAACTGCTTCGTGTTCCATACTCGGATATATGCTCTCTCAAGCAGAAAACCACGCTGAAGTTCTGTGAGCGCAGATCTCACCGTACAACAGGACCCTGCATCCCAGTGACAGCTGCTGCGTTTGATTATGGACACAGCCCACAGAGGTTAAATTGTAACGCAAAACCAGGGATGATATACTCTTTAGCTTCGGGTCTTGCTATTTTGCCACAGATGTAATTACATGATAATACAACTGAAAGCATATTATTGGTTAAAGAACAACAGTAACAACAGAAGTGCCAGCAAAAAAATGACATGCCCTACACCAGTATCTTATGTCAGGGGATGAAATTCCTTGGTGCTGATCTGTCTGGGATGAAAAACTTCCACAGAAAAGCATTCAAGTTTCTTGTCTTCTGACTGTGCTCCTAAGAAGAATGATGAAAGATTCTGCTCTCTTCTGATATCCTGAAAGTTAATAAAGACGTTCCAGTAATCTGTCAATTTGACCTCTGCACATGCAATTGCTGTGGATTTTTGCCACTGACAGAAGTAGGTTTGGTTTTCAACAGCTCAGTAAAATCAATACTAAAGAACTAGAAATGAAGCATTAAAATGTTATTTTCATTTAGTGTTTACCGGTCTGGGGTGCAAACCCGTAGAAATGGGTGCAGTGCTGGGAATGCTCAGTTCCCTACTGTCTTTGAAGATGGTAGAAAGAAATAAACATCTTCCATTTGACCATACTTTGTATGTGCAGTACTTCAATTTGTACAGCAAAATTCATTAGTGGGATGCTAAATTGCATTTTAGATTAGGTTTCTATCTTCCAGGAAACTATGTAGGTGTTACTCTGTATAGCAAATGTGGGGCTTTTTATTGCTTTTCAGAATTCAAGTAGTTTTCCTCTCATGACCCTTAACTCTAAAAAAAGAAAAGGAATGTGAAGGAATGTAGTCCCTATGTACGGATGTTCAGCAGTTAGAGCTGGCACAGGCTGCTTGAAGGTTGGTTGTTGCAGACTGGACTCAGGAAATCACAAGAGGGAAATAATTTTTTTAGGGGTGGTTTTTGTTTTTTTTTTTTTGGTTTTTTTTCCCCTGCATCTTTTGGAGCTATGGTGAGTTGCCCTCAGAACCCAATTTTGGGTCAGTGTGTTTAAAGTGTGACATAGAAGGATGTAGCAAATTGCGTATGAAATCAGACAAAGTGGCAAATTTGAAGAGAAATATTTACTCTTTGTATAGAAAATGAAAAGTATCACTATTAAGGTGCAGATGCTGTGCTGAAACTGACTTTTGGCAGAGCCGTTTTCCACAAGAGGCAGATGGAGAAGGCTTTAGTTTAAGAGCCAGTGGCCCTGTGTTTTGCTTGAGAGAAAGGAACTTTTCTTGCAGCATGCTGATTAAGTTATCGTCAATACAGATTCATTTTGAGTACCAAATACTTAGTATTATTTCCACTGCGCTAGGTTTTGCAAACACATTTTGATTCTGTTTAACCCTTAAAACATTTCATTTGTACCATGTATAAGTTCTTCCATAATGTTTGCTGAAATGGCACTGAATGAAATATAATTTTTATATCCACATATATCTCAAACCTCAATTCACTTATAGAAATTGCTTCAGTTAATGGTTTTATAAATAGAAGGAGTTAATTCAGAAAACCCTTAGATGGACATTCTTAAATGCGTTTAATGGTGGCTGATGCTGAGGTAGCTAAACTCACTTCTCTCTCTCTCATTCTAGGCTCCGTCATTGATCCACATGACAGATTCATTCTCCCTTTCTGTCTCTTCCGACAGTTTATCTGTCTCATCTGATTTCCTAAATCTAGGGACCCAAATATTTGTTGGAGTCTCCGGAGTGCCAGTGAAATACAAATGAAATAAATGATATCTGTGAAGAACTAAATTTCTGTGAAGGATGAGCAATTCCATGAGTTTGGCTCATATTAGTTCAAACATATTTTCTTGGCCCAGCTCTTAGGAAAACAGGAAAGGGTCTAAACCAAAATAACTTAAAAAAAAAAAATTATACTTAAATTTAAAATAATAAAGGCACCAACAGAGACTGCAGCATGCTGTCATTCCACACACAAAAGTTTGATCATGCTCAAGTGGTGAAAAGCTACGAACTCTCCAGTGAAGGAGATTTAAATTAATTTCCCTTATCCTTATTGTTGTGCTCTGCTATCCAAAGAGAACCTCCCCAGGTAAAGGACCAGGAGCCCTGTATTAAGTAAGAAGTGCCTGGACCCAAATCATAAGCTGTGAAGCAAAGTTCTTCCATCAGATTCAGGACATCTCTCTCATCTGTTTAAAAGCTTGTTTTAGAAGTGAAGAAGTAACAAAGCCCAGAAACTTATTTTATTCAAGATGTTAATTTTTTTTCCTCATAAAGAAAGTTAACTTTAAAATTCTGTCAGTATTTGTATAGCTTGTTCCTATGCATCTTGTATCTGGTTCGACTAGAAAGTTGCAAAACAATTTATTTCTCTCTGTATATTTTTATATGACTCAAGATTTTTTTCCTTTACATCTTTTAACTTCATTTAAAAAGAATGATTTCATAAGGAGAATTCACCTGCAATAGATGTGTTGGATTTCCTGTACTGGAAATCTTTGGATTAACTGGCCAACTTGTTTTATAACAACACTCTATGTCCTGCATACCTCCGCTGTTCTATATCAAAACATTACAACACCGATGCACTTAAATATATACGTGCTGTCTGTTGCTGTCCATTGTTTCTAACAGATTCAGCCTTAGAAATCCTAATTCCTAGAAGCCAGCACTGTCATACTGGAACACAGTCAAAACTGACAAAACCAAGGGCCGGAGTTAGGCAGTAGGCTAAACCCTCAAGTTTATGTATCAGAGTAGTAGATCTGAAGTCACTTTTATTAGATCAAACTACAGAGATCATGATATATTCATGTGCTGAGAGAAGAGACGAAGAACACAGAGTTCACTTTATCATCGCCTCCACTTCTCCCATTAAATCTCTCAGCCTCTGCCTGCTACGGCTGACCTTTAAACACTGCAGTGGGAGATATGCATCTGTGCCAAAAGAAAAGATAATCAGAGGATTCTTCCTTGCTCCCATCAAATTCCCTTTTTTAATCTCAAGTTCACCCAGCCTATCACTCCTCCCCTCAAAAAGCATTCCATCTCTGATCCATCAGCCCAGGGGAACAGCCTGTCAGCTTTCCCAAACAAGAAATTCCCGGTTACAGAGGACGTGCTTTTTAACTTGTAAAGATGGGAAATTTCAGTCTCCCTTTTTACCTATCTTTTGTTCACTTTTATGTACTTGTTCTCTCCATATCAGAGTTTGTTTTGGTCTTTGTGAACCACGGGCCACAACACTGTCTTCACTAAAACCAGGCAGGTCTCACAAGGGACTACAAAGAAAGTAGGACCAAGTCTCCTAAGGCTTTTCAATAGTATTTTGTCATAATTTTCAGAATTTTAAGCAGTGTTTATATTCAGATCAGAGCTAATTTTGAAATTTCCTAGAACACAACTGTTTGAAAATGTTTCCATATACTCAAATATTTCAAATAGATTTGCAAGAGTAACATTTCAAATGAAAAGGCATTTCAAAGCAAAATCTAAATGTGGGAAATCGCAAAGCACTTAGTCTTCAGTTTTTAAAACATTTTTAGCAAATTTGCTGCATTATGTTAAGAAATTGCAATTAGTAACAAGCATTTTCTAACAGAAGCCTATCTTTTGGGAAGTTATTTCAGCCAAGGCTTACAGACTGAGATACACAGTGCAGACAGAATCTTCACGCAAATCTGGTTGCTTTTTTCACTCTACAGTTAAGCCCAGTTTTCAGTATCACAGAATCAATACTCAGACTTAAAAGCATTTGATGCAGTCTATGAGCAATACAAGGCACCGTAGCCTAGAATAACATCCATCTAAGAATGTTTAATGTGACCTTTGCTACTCATGAAAATACTTCAGCTGCTGTGTGTCCATTTCATACGTGGGAAGTGTTCAGTGTAAGAGCCAAAGTGAGCACTGTAATGTTGGGGTTTTTCTTATTCCCGTCAAACCAGGACTATTTCACTTCCTCCATATATTTGAAGATCCTTTTTATCTTTCCAACTAAGATTTCATTTTGTGCAATTATGGTTGAAGTATGTACAAAGGTGTTAAGCAAGGTATATCAAGTGCTTTGCCACTGCGTGAGCTTTCTGAACACTAGCACTGTCCAAAAAGCACTAGCTAATATTCCTGGTAAGCGGGGCTAATGTCCCTAGGGTATGCAATTTTTAATAGAAGCAAGAACCTCCAGGGTAAGAGCACAGGACACTTAATAAACTCAGAGAGAGAAAACATAAGAAAACAAGGAAGAAGGAAGATATTACGTGTAGTTGCTACTACCTTTGGAAGCATCATCGCCCCAGATCCTGTGTGGTGTTCAGTCTTTCCATTTCACTGATACTCGGTACTTCACTGAATTTACATACGTACTTCCGAACCGTGTTATATTGTTATGTCTTAAATCAATTTTTGAAGGAAAGACTGTAACTCCCAAATGCTGAATCAGAAGAGAGATATTTGTAACAGAGATTAATCCTCCAGCTGATTTACAAAGGTCATTGGCCTTTGAGGATACAGTTTGTTTCTTAAGAAACAATTACAATTTCTTCTTAAGAAACTGTTGCAATGTGAGCAGTGGAGTGGGCAATTTAGCTTGGTTCAATTAACATTTCATATTCAAAGAGAAAAAAAAAAATAGCCTTTCTCGAGATCTACTGTTTCCATTTGAGAAGTTTTCATTTTCAGGTTAAAATAGAAACTACACAATCTCTCTGGATATTTCAAGTAGTACTTCTAACTTCCATATTAAATTCATTGTTGGAGAAACCTCTGTTTTTCATGTCCAACTCAGTCTATTGCATTTATATACGAAACAACAGCATAACCTACTATTCAAACATCCTTGATCTTTCAAAGACAGATGCAAAAAATGCACTGAAAACCAGGATATACATGATTAAAAACTGCCATAAGGAGCCTAAGTAAATGAAACATAATGTATGTCAGACCAATACTCATCCCAAGGTACAGCTCGTCTCACCTCAGTTCAGCTACCTGGGATTTAGACATCCAGACTAAACTAGTCATTTAGTCAAAGGAGGGACAGGCACTTAGCATAAGCAAGATAAATCTTTTGAAAATCTTTAAGAGTAAACAGGGCAAATGAGGTTTTAAATTGAAAGAAAATACCTACCTGATTTTTTCTACTTGGAAAGAATCAAGTGAGTCAACAAGTGAGGTGATACTGAGGGGTAAGGAGGGTGGGGGGCAGTATTGTCAGTGCATGTTTTAACTGGAGCAGACAAGTAAATACTTAAACTGGAAATAACATGAAGATCAATGGTTTGTTTTACTTCATAATGGACTTAAGTCCTAATCCCATAACGTCAAAATCATTGTGTTATCTATCACCGTCAAACATGCTGGCTGCAATACTAAAATCAATTTTTATGTGACTGGAGATCTGACTACACTAATACACAGGTCTTTGTGGACCAGATGCTGAAACTTCTGCAATCAGATGAAATATCATGGGGGGGAAATTAAACACTGATGGTTTTATCAATATGGCAACAGCAGCATCATTTCCAACTGACAGAGTCACACACAACCAAGGATATATTAACATTTACATAGGACATATTAGAGCAGGTAACTATGCTGATTCGCATTATGGCTCACTGGTGATTCTGAGAATGCAGTATCATCTCTTTATTCCAGTATGCTGTCCAGTCTCCATTTTTCAAGCAATATTATCAAATTTATCATTGGTGCAACACTACCATCATCACCCCAGTGCAACAATGGTGTTCCGAAGGCGTGTGGGATGTGTTCACCTGGAACAGCGTGTTTAACAGGATAGAGCCGAGAGACTGTGTTTTGAGGAGAAGACTTAATGAGGTTGAACTCATGACTGGGTTAAGGAAAAACTACATTTCTTAAAAATACTATTTCCCCAGTTTGGAGAGAATTAAACTTCAGCAGACAGTACACACAGCTGATTTCACAGCACATATCTTCAAATGCAAAAATTTACATTTTATATGATGAAAAAGCAGCAGTCATGAAGCTTCTTATGACATAAATATCTTCCAGAAGAAAGAAGAAACCTGTTTCCATTACATAGAGGCAATGAAAAAAATGCCCTGCCAGCAGTCACCAGGAAAGAGCTAGACTACTGATCGTGCTGCGTATGCAGTACTGAGATCCAGGCATGTGCATCCCACTACTCCTCCCAAGACTAAGATGAGGAGGAAATTTAGGGCTTTGCTAACAGCCAGGGTGGCTGAGTAACCTGTATTTCTCAGCTGATACAGACAGATTAGCATCATTTTTTTCAACCTCAGGAACAAATCAGCAAGAAACTGGGAGACAGCCATTAGCCAGAAATTTGTTTGTGGTCACAGTGTCTGCATTAACTTTTTATTAGTTTTTTTTCACGCATCTTTTACCAAGTTATTTGAAGTAGTAAATGAAGAACTAATTATGAATATTTGCAAAAGTACATCAGGGTACAAGATGACTAGATGATAACACAGAAGATGAAATTCAATCTAGAGAGATGTGAAGTGAGTCATTTTGGAGGAAAAAAAAAATCCACTACTACATAAAAACGATGGACCTCAGCAGACTAGTACTAATCATAAATAAGATTTTGGGATTATCCTATGAACTGTCTGTGAAAGGTGCAGTGTAGTGTTGAGCAGCAGCCTGAGAAGAAACACTGTTAGGAACTAAATAGAAGTGGAAATAGAGAACACCATGAAAGCACTTGAATATCTTGACCAGCATGCACAGTTCTGAGGTACCACCTCACGAGCTGGAAGGTGCTGGAAAAGGAACAGGGAAGGTAGCACAGTGATCCTTTTATGGCTTCCTACCAAGGAAAATTTAAAAAGACTAAAACCACTTAACTTGGAAAACAGACAACTGAAGATCGAGTGGACAGGTGTTTCACCAAGAAAAAGTAAATTATGCAATAAATGAAAGGTAATAGAAGTTGCAAGGATTCAAAGCCAACTGAGCTCCTTTCTCTCTGTCCTACCCTCCTTGCAGGATCAGGCTCCCTGGGTTTGGCAACACTTTTAGCTGAATTCTATGCAATATCCATTTCGCCTGGCACCATGTTCAGATGGAAACCAAGCTCCATATGTATTTGCTTCTTCTGAGTTTCTGAAGTATGTACACTTGTGAAATCTAGGATTAGCGAGATCTGAGTCCATCTATCTGCTATGTTCCTTGACCAATTAAAGCAACAGTGCACTGCTCTTCTACTGTCAGTTTTAAAAGGTACATATATTTTCAGCCTAACAGGTTTTAGGCCACTAAAAACCAAAATATGCATCCACTTTACAGCTCTAATGCATTTAAATGCTATTCCACTAATATCAATTGAATTGGTATCACACTTTCCACAGGAGAGCTGCCATAATTGTTTTTCTGTGATGATGCTGTTGGAAATTACTGATTTGTTCTTAAAAATCAGGTAAATCCATTTATATGTACAAAGCCCCTTTGTGGCCACTTGCTTAGCTATTAGCAGGTTTTCATTTTTGTTTTGTTTTCTGTCTGATAGGCTAGCAGCTGATGGATGCAGCACAACTACTATCTGATTAATTTGCTGGAGAGTTTAGCAGTACACTTTATCAAAAAGACACTGAATTTCATCAGGTAAGTTCGCACTTAGAGACACTGGTAAGTGCATTAAATCAGTATAAGCAACTTTTAAATAAGACACTTAAGTTCTAGCAGATATCCAGCAGGTAACTTCAAATTTTATGTATATTTTCAAAAAGCACCAGTAAAGCAAGAATTTGGAACTAATGGAACAATAGGATGTGGCACAGTGTACAGTTTCTCTGAAAGCCAGCTACTCAAAACCTTTTTAAAGGTTGTTTTCTTCACCGTAGGCAGCATATTAAGGCACAGCATAAATACGTACACACGCACCGTGTATTTACACATACGAGTCTACCATGTAACAGAACCCCTTTTATACAACAGTCCTGAGACTTGTGCTTTCATTCTCTCACATGATTTGTACATCAGTTACTAATTCGCTTGTAAAATAAACATCTGATGTTCTCAGAATAATCTGGAGAAGTGAATCTCCACTGGTACTGACATTCACGTTCCCTCTTAGACTGCTCTGCTTAACAGCAAGTAAGTAACAAGTTCAGACGAGAGCAGAAGGTTCTGAAGTTAGTCATTCAGTGAGGTGAATGAAGGCAACCTCTGTGTTTGAGGAATCACTGTCTAGCCTGGTATTAAAAACCTGAAACACTTTCAGAACTTTGGGTTGGTGGTTTGGCTTTCATTTTGCAACACGGTCAAAATGAAACACTCTTGAAACTTGGAGAATAATAACGAGTCTTACTCTGTAACTACGTCACCGGAAAGAGAAACATAAAAGAAATACCCTACGCTTTCACTTTAGCTGTTTATCTACTTGTCTTTCATTATCTGTGGATCATGCAAGATTAATTAATTAATTCCGAGCCAAATAGTTTTCCTAAATAAATTTTCAGCCACAGAGTGAATGAATTGATTTTTCCCATTTTTGCACTACTGTCCACAAAAATAGTAAAAGCTTGAAAAAACCCACAAAAATTAGCAACACATTCCTTAGAGGCACTTAGAATCACAGAATCCCAGACTGGTTTGGGTTGGAAGGAACCTTAAAGCTCACCCAGTTCCAACCCCCCTGCCATGGGCAGGGACACCTTCCACCAGACCAGGTTGCTCCAAGCCTCATCCAGCCTGGCCTTGGACACTTCCAGGGATGGGGCATCCCTGAGAATATTCCTGCAAAATCCATGAATTTAGTATTCCAGCAGTGTTTCAAGCTCCAGTTTGAATGAGTTTAAGTCAGTGAATATTTAGTCACATTTGCAGGACTGATTGTCCAACAAGCAAAAATTCCCTACCACCCACGCCCCCCAGTTCTATTTGCAAGTTTCTACATAACAAAGAATTATCATTTATAAGTAAGAAAGAAGTAAATCCTTTAAAGATGAATATTGAGTATGCAAGTGAATTTATCCAGCATATATGCCAAAATGCTTTCAGTCTGCCAACGACCCTTACTGCCGGATCTCTGGGATTCAGAAGTCTGCGAAAAGGTTCGTGGCTCCAAACTGTGTGTCAGGGCACCATCTCCTCTCCAGCGTATTATTACACAGGCTATAAACTTCCAAAACGAGAAAGCTGGTGCACACTGATACGGTGTCTCACACAGTCTACGTAGTAGCATACTAAACACTTTGAGCTAATATTCCTTAGAATCACACATTTAATCAAGTTCCCACTGAATATCTTTGTGGAAAGGCTTACACTAATTTCTCAAATTAGAATTTCCCACCACCTAATTTTCATGCAGTGAAATGCAATATAAATGCCAATACCACAAACCCCACTATCTTACTGCATACCATTATATAAAATATGGAGTATGTTTACTATTACCCTAGGCCATTTGTGTGTTCATTTTGAAATGCCAGGCTTGATTGTTTTATATCTGCCAGCAAAGGAAACATGCAGTGGCAAGTCACACCATATATTCAGAAAAAGAGCAACTCCATCAAACATACCTCCACAAGCCTGCTGGTATGTTCTCGAAATATAGCAGCATATTCTTTTATTTCTTTATCTCTTCCGTTTTTAGCAGCTTCAATAAGAACTAAAAGCGGAACAGTGGTGTCCAAGAAGGAGTCCGAGATGTGATCTATAATGGCTTTACGGAGCTGCAAAAGAAAGCATTCATTAATATCTGCTAATTAGAGTATTTATTAAAGTCTACTGTAATTTTTGTCTGTCGGTATACTATAACAACATGCACACACTGTATTCCTTCATATTTGCAGGATTATGTGTCTGAAACCTACTGCAGCTGCAATTTATCTATTACACAGAAAACCCTATTTCACTGCAGGGACAATTTTAATATACCACTACCAAAATGTGTGTTTGTATGCATGAGTGCATGTGTGTGTGAGTAGAGATGTATAAAACACGTAAAAATAAGGTACTAGTTCTGTTGAAATCAAGGGAACCAAACAAATATTCATGTTCTTTGATGAACAGACTACTTAAATGATTCCACACAGGAAAAATTACTTTTAGACTAAGCCTAACATCTGCGTATTTTCTCTTGAAGTTCAGATGCCAAGGGAGAACGGTATTTAATTTTACAAAGAAACTATTAATTTAATTATGTTGGTACTCACAAAATACCCTACATCACATATTTTCATTATTGCAAAATTACTCATTTTCTACCTTGTTTGAAAACCCAATGAAACAGTTTAATTAGCAAAATGGTAGCCTTCATGATAATTATATCAATGAGATTACTGATTATGCCACCTGATAATGGATTAATAAAGCAAGAACTGTAAACGAGTCTGAAGTTCAATTTTCTCTATTTAAATTAATTGTTTTTGAGCTTCTTATTTAAATTATTAAAGAAGTGTAACATTCTGCTACAAATTACCTCCCTTACATTAGGTTCCATATAAGGTTATAGCTGATCATTGGGACATAACTGAAGACTATTTTCCATGTTACAAACCTACACATGGCAACTGCTCATCGTAGTCACAGAACACCACAGGAAATGCACCAATCATAACAGCACACGCACAGTACATGCGATGTGACTGAATTACCAAGTCACTGAATTTCCCACTGGAAAAAGAAAATACTTTTACAATATATATAAAAGATATTGATTGGAACAGAAAAGAACACAAGAGGCTTTTAAGCTCTTACATTCTGACAGGTTTGTTGCCAAAGGACATGTTTTCATTAAGCATTTTGCTCCACTATATCTCACCAGGCACATGGGACAGACAAATCTTCAAAAAAAAAATACAGGTAAGTTTACATTTTGAATGTTTTTGTGTCTAACTGACTGTAGCTTATCACATTAGGATGTACTATCTGGACACACTGCATGTTCTCAAAAGTAATTTACAAAGACAAAGGCTATCAGATTCCAATACAAACCTGAACTTTTACTGTCATGTTCACATTCCCAGTTTTATTCAGGCTGGAATTTAAAAAAATAATAAAAATAAAGAGATAATAAAAATTTTCACTACCAGGAACAAAACACATTGAACCTTCACAGTCCTACGAAGTTACCTGTTAAAATTTCTGTCGTGGGAAAGTCCAACTGAAGCAAGCAGACATACCTGCCTGCTCAAAATTAAGCACATGAATGTGACCTTGAGAAATCACAGTTTAGACATTAAGATTTCAATTTACATTAATCGGCAACAAAAAGCTGTGGAACCATATCCATGGCAGATGATTCACTATCCTCTATTCACTACCTCTGTTTGGGTTCTGCACAGCCCAGGTTGTAGGACTTTTGCAGCCTTAATATATTATTTGAGGATCAGCGAATGCAATGACCTGAGTCACATGTGGTGAGCAAGAGGCATCCAGTTTTCAACCCAGTGCCTAATTTCATCTCTCATCACAATTCTTTGCTGTAGCTTTTTGCTGGTTTGCTTGGTTTAATTAACCTTTCACTTATAAATTATCGTTATTATTTTGTACTAAGAAATCCTCTATCCTGCAATTAAACAGTGAAATGCATCTTCTTCAAACAAAAAAGATAATGCTGTGTCTTTGCTGATTACAAGCAAGGTTGAAATTATGTTCCTGTTTCGGGTATGCAAAGGATTACATGAAGCTGAGATTTTCAAAAGATGGCCTGTGTAGCATTAAGGAATGAAGAAATACAACGCAGAACAAAGAAAGGAAAAAGACAAAAGAAAAACAGGAATATCTGAAGCAACATCTATTTCTCTTCATCCTCATCATTTTCTGCCATGACTCAGTAAGTCTCTGACCCTGGCCACCTCTGTTGCAAAATGCTAAAAGCTAAGTAGCTATAGAGGGAGACAGATAAACAGACCAAGAACAGCACCAGTAGCGCTAACAGGCAATATTAGGGAAGTTACTGTGCTGCAATTCATATTTTTCTCATATTTTTAAGTGAAAGAGACAACATCAGACAAGGGAAAGCAAAGGGAGGATGATGTCTAACAAACAGTTTCATTCTTAAGCTGCAAGGTCTTACCCTTACCCTTTGAACAGACTGTTACAGAAGTGGAAGCATGGAAAGGTTTTTTTGGTATTGAATTTCATTAAAAAATAACACAGAAAGATGTTGTTTATAAACGTGGGGCATAAGGTTGTCAAAAACAAACAGCGGAAGGGAGAGAAGAAAATCCCAGCAGTTCTTCGTAGCAATATTAAACATCAGTATCCTGGTGAGTACAGAAACATCTGTTTGTCTCTATTTGCCTACTGCCTCACAAGACTGCACTGGCCAAACTCCTGGAAAAACTAAAGATTAGTTATTATTGAGGGATCTCTCTCTCCTGTTTCAAAGGGATGCCAGGAAGGCAATCTCCTTTGTGCTCAGAAAAATCTATCCATGATGAAGCAACAACATAGAAATATAAGAATATAATCAGAAATAGCATTTATTAAAAAAAAAAAAAACAAACACCACACACAAACAAAGCAAAACACAAACAACCCAAACCGCGAACAACCACAGGAGAAACATCTCTGCAGTCCATTCACAGTAGACTGGGAAACAACTGGGACGTAAGAACCAAACAGAGTAATCTCTAGGAATTAGAAATTGGAATGAATAGGTAATTCCTTCCTTAATATTCCCGCAGCTCTACTAGGATCAGTAAAACTGTACACACAGAAATCACTTCCACATCTCTGGCACAATAGAAGTCAAAATCAAACCAAACCAGAGCAGTTTAAAGTCCCTGTAAGCACTGGCCAAGTTCTTGAAGCAAACTGAAATAACTTCATTTACCAGGCGGAGATCTTTACAGCTCCCAGAGTACACCGTGCTTGAGGGCTGCTTTTGCCTTCAAGTCTTGCCAGACACAAGTCTTCCTGCAGTTTACTTACTGTGGGCTACAGAGACATTCCCTAGGGGCCCCTGGCACAACTCACATTCAGATGGTGACTGGGCCAGCATTTATATGGTGGTTACGTTTATTGTGCACGACACCAAAGAGATTTCAAAATACAACTTCATAAGGTCTCCTCTTCAACCGGAATTTGGCAGAGACAATCCCAGTACTTGACTGAATGCAGAGTACACTGTGCACACCACAGCCCTGAATCTATGTGCCAGCTATGGTACACACTATCATTCAAAAAATGTTAAGTCTTATAAAAGCTGTAAGAGCAGACCAAGCAGACCAAATAAGAATTTTCATGTTTCTAGTAAAAACTCTGGGAGTCAGAATAATGAATGTTCTTAAGGGAAAGCAAAAAAGGTTCTACTGCAATACTTCCAGACACAGAACTCACAATTTCAGGTTTCCCAGATCAGGAATTAGATATGCAGTAAGCACTCTTCCTAAAATCATTCTTATGTAGTTCACATGTATGAACACAGAATTAGAGGAAGTAAAGGAAATATTTCTCATAAATATCCTGCAGTGGAAAATGCCAAGAAGCCATAGAGGTACTCTGGTTAGGAAAAAAAATATTGGTTCTAGATTGACAATAAATTGGGCATGACTGCATTCAGCCTGAGCATTTTACAAAGGTTTACAGAAACACACACTGAATTAGCTGACAGATTTTAAACACAGTAACAGTTACACTGTTCTAAGTTACAGTTTAATTAACCCATGGAAGAGACTGTAGGACAGAATGGGAGTTCCTAGACACTGAGCTTATGATGCATGTCCCAGGGTGTCTGAGCTGAACACGTTTGATGGAATGTGAGCAGAAATCAGACAGCTAGATAGTCGTAAACATTACATGTATATTATATTCATCCCATCTTTTAAGGCTTCCCCTGGCTGATTATGGGAGACAGGAAGGAATTTATTGATCATCCTGAAGCATAGGCTGGCTTGTAAGACTGTACACAAAGTTGGGAGGGATATTCTTCCACCATAGAAACAAATCTTGATGTCCAAAGTACATTACTGATGTATTTCTACAGCAGATACATATTTGGACATGTACACATGCAGAGGTTTGCCTATGTACATACATATATTCAGCCGCTATCATTTGGTAGGGTTTTTTCCCAGAGTTTTGAGAATTTGTATGTATAGATTCCATAGAATAGTGTAACTACCTTCAATAATTTTTCTAATACGGAAGAAATCTTTATTTTTCAAAATGCAGTGCTACAAAACCTGCAAATTGTGAATTGGAAAAGTGTCCTTCAGGTCTCCTTTTCTACCATTTCAGTTCCCCAGGTTGCTTACCTGTCTGCGGAGGTCTCTTGTCTTCTTGCACATACTATCTATTGCAACATTCAAGGCATTACTTTTCTCTTTCTTGTCAGTCTGTAATAAACAAGATAGAAAAGACAACAGTTATTTCTGATCTCTTAGCAAGCACGTTCTTGGTGTCCTCAGTTCATCAGATCATTGGGTAAATCATACATGCTTCAGGATTTTCTTGAATTTTAATATGTTTCAGGAACCTGTTCCAAAATATTCACAGAATGCCAATTTGGGGTGTTAAACATAATCTGCTGAATCAAAACATATGCTTTACTAGCAGTATATAGGAATGAAATTAAACACTTTTAGTCTTCTGAATTGCTGTAACACTCTTTTTATAGCCTAGGGTTACTTATGAAGCAACATTAACAGAATTATTATTATTGATGCCAAGTCATTTTCACTATATGCATATGAAAAATTATGTTATCTCTGTATGAGCAATTTATAGCTTCAGATGCCCATGATGCAATTTGGTAGTGCCTTAGTCTGCTGCAGCGTCCATTAAAAACAGAATGGGTGACTTCCAAACTGTCCAAGTTGTTGCAGTGAAAACACTGTCGACGACAATGGACAATCTCTTCATTTAACAGCATATTCATCCTCAGCAACAATAGAAGATTGAGCTCTTGAGATACTGGAGAGGTCTTAAGGGGATCAGCTGTATGCTTTCCAAACAATCTTAACTTCATTTCTATCAGCAAAGGGTTTGTGTCATTATTAGCTATTTGAAAAGGGTCGTTAACACTTTTATTGTACTGTCCATCATTTTTTCTATACTGTATTACCATAGTAGTTCTGTGTCTACGAGCTGTTTTGGATACAATCTTTTTTTTCATGTTAGTACAGGAACTCTATCAAAACCCAAAATGTCTGAGGAATTTTGTTCCTCTAAAGCAATCATTCATTACTCACTACCTTGGACTGTCCTAGTCCAAAGGAAAGAAACCAGAGAAGCCGAAGTGTCTTTACACAAAATCTTGTCCACAAACATTACATTCCCAGGGAAAGAACCAGATTCTCATAAATGTTAAAGGAACCACTGTGTATACCGACCATAATATTTGGGTTTCAGTTAGAGCACACTAGAAAGTCTGTATTATGAACATGGCTCTCTTGTTTGTAAATCAGACTAAAGTAAACACTCATGAAAACAAATGTAATAATATCTTGGTAGACACTAGGTGGATAACCTTGTTATACAGAATATATCAAACTCCAGTCAGAGTTATTTCCTTGCTAAAAAAGAAAAATAATCTGTAAGCAGAGCAATATCCTTAATATTAAAGAAAAGACTAGAAACGATCAGGCAAGAGCTTTTACATTAAAAGCGGATGTGTAATGTAATAAATGCCTGGAAAGTATTAGTACATTCTCTATCAACTGGAAGGAACAATTACTACAAAAAATTGAGCTTATATATTCAGGGTAGCTTAGAAATTTTCCTACTGCCTTCTTTTTCTGAAATTGCTTACAGTCTTTGCAGGGAACAGGTGATCACACAAAGGTCTTGGAGGGAGGTCTGAACTTCCTCAAAACCTTCAAGGAACACCTCAAGGCCTCTGACCCCTAAAGGGATACCGGCTTTCTATTTCATAGTACTGTGACCATTTCTCACACCAATGCTTGCACAGGAACAGATGTAAATAACAACTCTTCTACTATGTTTTGCAAACTATTTTCAGCTTTGACAACAAAATTGATCCCTTCTAAACTGCTAGGTAAACAGGACCAGTAAAACCACTGTGGATACAACTCAGCTTATGCAAAGGCATTTTCAGATGACGAAGATGCAGTTCCACATTGGCACATCCTTTAAAACCTTTGTATTTAGAGCCTATTTTTCTAAGGAGACAGAATCAATGTAAAATATTGGGATTTTTCTGAAGTTCTGTAGTAAGCTGTAACTTCGAAGGTGGCAACTAATGATACAACTGGCCCTAAGCAAACCTAAATCTTTGAGGCAGCAAATATGAAATAACCTCACTCAGCAAGTGGCATAAAAATATTGAACAGTGAACAAAGAAAAAATGCTTTGCAAATTCTTAACGTGGCTATCGATAGTCAATGTCTAGAAAGCAAACCTAACTATAATTGAAGGTATTCTTCACCCCATGTTTTCCCCAAGAACTAAATACACTATAAAATGGAGCTTCAGGTTGTTGAATGTGGACAGGTCCAAAATGTGGGTAACCTCATAACTACAGACTCTCATTCTTCCTTAAAGCAATTCAAAACTCAAAAAACGCCACATTACTGTTTGGATAAATTCTTCTTATGAAGACTTTAGTATTTCAAAATTCTGTACAGTCTGTTAAAGCCAGGGGGGCACCTAACTACAAAGTCTGCTGTGACAGTACACTTAAACATCAATGGCCTTGTGCTGCATTGTCCAGCTTCTGTAAGGTATTGTCCATTGATCCCAAGTACCTTGAATTACTCGGAATTACTCCTTGAAGTTTATACTCCTCTGCAGACTTCCATCTGAAATATGCACATGACAGTAACAGTTCAAGATCTCACCAGATGATTGCACTTTTTAAATAGCTGAAGAACACCAGATTTAGTATTCTGAAAGTGTATGTTAAAGGAATGGCACAGTGAAACTCAACATGATCTGAACATCTCTACACTATGTTCCACTGCCCAGTAATACAGCTAACACGTCTGCATTTGCAATACTCTGCATCTGCTTGTCAATTAACATTCTCCTCATGACTGCTGTACTTGAAAACAAACAAGCCTCTCCTGAAATAGTTCATTCCTGTACAGGGTGACTGAATTAAGCAAAGGGCTAGGAAAATTATGTACATTATTCTAGGCTCTGGATTTCAAGAATCACGCAGTTGAGCTCACTCCCGTCTCTCAGTTTTCCTGCACTAAGCTACTGGTTTATTCTGTAAAATATATGTAATAACGGCTATATGGCTCCCTTATGAAGATATTACAAGCAGTATTACAGCTCCTATTTCAATGCATTTTTAACATATGAAACATTTTACAAGCACTAAGTCACACTGTTATTAATACTCCACTAAGTGAAAACAAGTATTTTTAATTAACGCTGCATAGCCTGAAGATAAATGCTGAGTACTGCCCGTAATACAGACCTATATATTTCACACGCTGGCAAACAACATTAGTTGAATGACTCAAAACCCACATGTGCAGAAAATCTTTCCTGATGGATTTTCATTTAAAACAGTACATATCTAAGGGCAGATTGTCGGTTGAAACAAATCACTGTCTCTCCACTGTTTTTAATAGAGCTCATTTATATCAGCAGGGGATCATGACCTTCACAGGCATTACAGAACCTTCCGCACTCCAAGGTATACAGATACAAACTAATACGTTTGCATTAGCTACACAACCTTTGAAGACCTTTCAGTGGAGTCTTTGGTGGGTGCATGTATTAACAGTATAAACAAAGACCGCAGTAATTCTACAACTTTCATACTTCACAGAGTTGAAGAGATAGCTTAAACAAAGGAATGTAGTTATTCTGATAAGGATTTTAATTTCACTTTGTTTATATTTCTGAAGTGCTACAAATATTTACCTAGTAGTTGCACTGTCTCTCTACTCTGAAAACTGATCAGTAGATTATCAAATAGATTGGGGCAGAACTACTGAAGTGATCATCTAATCTCTTCAAGTACAGAGGCTAATAGATATGGGCTAAATTTATTTTAAAATTATGTTAAAAAAGGATATATAAAAGGATACAATCAGCCATAGGTATTAACTCAGTAAATACTATTAATATTCATTATGTGAATCAACAAACAACCTCCCCTTTAACCGTTATCAAGAATTCAGTTACAACACAGAACTAAAGTACTCTCATTAGCAGGACTAAAAGAAACAAGATCTGGCCAAATGAAATACAGCCATCTTATTTGAGTTTGTACTGGTGATAAAGTATTCACAAGTGTCTCCTTAGATCTTGCATGGCCAGACTCCTTGAGGTCCCACTATAGGCATCAGAGAAAATAATCACTGTTGCATCATCTCTGAAGGTCCTGAGCCTCTACTCGCTATAGAGGGTACTGAGAGAGACCTAGTTCACTAGGTTGAAGTTTTGTCTTGTGAACAGTCCCTCAAAACACTAATTTTATATTTAAAAAAATCAGACAGGAGGTTCTGTCCATTACGTTGTTCAGGGCCTCGACATACAACAGCTGAATTAGGATCTAGACTGCAAAAAGCAGAAGTGGTCAGGATCTATCTGGGTCCCCTATGCAGGAAAAACAATTTTGGAGTAGTGAATGCAAAACCTGGAACTAGAGCCTCGCTCTGAATTTTTAAGAGCCGTCCTCCTCAGCCAAGGTGTCTGTAAAGCAGTAAATATATGCAGGTACCGGGCAGTATAAGGTCATAAACAGACTACATCAATATAGTGTTACATCATACATGTCTGTGCCATTGACTAGAGAAACTACAAAGCAGTAATTTATCTTGATAAGCACCCTGACTTTTTTTCCTTAAACACCACAATGAAGACTTATTGGTAAATACACAAAACAGGCTTGAGATTCAGTGCATTCCTGATGTTTGGCGATATTCAGCTGCAAGTTTATCCTGCATTCCTGGGCTAACATGTTGGTTTTAAATAACAGAAGTTAAAAGAAAGCAATGATCCTTCACTGAAACGTTTAAAATTACATAAATGACTTAAAAAAACTTTATAACCATAATCCATAATGTACTCAAAGGCTCTCCTGATGTGGCTGTTCCCAAACACTTGTACGACCCCAGGAGGACTGAATAGAAAAAAAAGTCAAATCCACTAGCATGGTTTTCATTGCTTATCTCCAGCAGCGATACCCTGTGATAAACATCTTCTGATTTCATTCAATGTATCCAAGGACAATTTTATTTTTACAAAGACTAGCACGTTTATTGATATCAGTTGTCTATGGAATATACAAAAAATAGTCAAGCTAAAAGGGAAACAATAATCAATACTATGGTAAGTTTTAAATGTCAGAGCTCCAATTAAATGACTGATCATTTCAGGCTATGCGTTGACTGACAATAATCCTATACTCAATAGTTACCGGATCCTGTATATTGTACCTTAATTAAAAAAAAAAAAATCAAACCCTCACCCAACCTAAATAAGATATTAAAACAAAGTCACAGTCTCTATAGAAACACAAGGCATTTTACACCTGTTGTTCCAATTTACCATTTAACATTTTTGGTATATGGTGCTTAAAAATGTCCTTTTCTGAATTATAAAGTCATTTTGCATTCTAGACAAAACCATAACAGTGATGGAAAAGAAGTTGTATTCATTATAAAAAGCAGTTTCACAATTTTTTTTATGTGTTGAAACAACATTGCCATTACTTGGGAAAATTCCACGCAAGGATTTGTTGCGCAAAGACAAAAATAAGATTTTTTTATTCACATCCAGCTCATGGAAACCCTGATCTTTCAAATCCTGTTATGGAATTCAACGAAGTAAGGACAACTGCCAGCATGTCTCAAAAAAAACCCCAAAACCATAAGCCTTTGTAAGGGAAGATCCAGTTCAATCCCACTGCAGTCATTCATATTAAAACATATGAACTAATTGCGAAGGGCCAAGAGGTTTGTCAACTCAATTGCAGTGGGGTTGCTTCTGCCAAAATTTGTTAACACACTGCTTCAGCCATCAATAAGGAAATAAAACTGATTTCACTGCTTACATTCTTTGCTGGGAGAAGGCAAAGGACTTGTCACCCTGAAAGGTCACGTGAAGAAATTGCAGAGGAGTGCTTGGGCCTGAGACACCTGTGAGAAGCACCAAGTCTAGGGCAGCCACACCCTAAGAACGATAACAGGGCCCCAGAAACATCCTGATGATGGGAACTACGTAATACAGCATGGAAGGTCCAGATCAGCAGTGCTTGAATAACCTTTCTTCTTTTTTTGATAGGCAAAATCAAAGAAATTGAAATGCTGTTAAGAACCTCTTGGTACGTCGTTGCACCAATATGTATATTACTAGGCACTAGGAATATTTGCCCCTTAACATGCAGAATTAACAGAAACAATATTTTACCCTTCAAGTTCTCCACTGGCTCCTCAAAGTACAACTTCCAAGTAAAAACAAGCTCTCTTGTTGAAGGTCCTATGCCTAGTTAAGTAAAGCAAAACTACGATCTTCTCCAAAGCCATAGGTCTCAACAGACAAGCGTGTGTCGCACTCGAACACAAAAGCCAGCCAGCTGTTTACAGTTCTAGTTTTCAAGTACGTCTCATGCTTTTGAACAAACTTTTTTAAAGATCTCTTTGTTCCCCATCCTGGAAGCAGATAGGAATGACTTTTTGAGCACAAATAACCTCACTGAAACAATGGGACTATATAGATGGAGGAATATGCATGTTTTGGTTTTCTGGGGAGTTCTCTCCCCCAAATCTTTAAGGATTCACAAGAGTGCCACCTTATTAACCACTGCCTGAGAAATCCCTTAAATGAGCATTTTAGAAGTTTTTCAAGCAATCCTCTGACAAGACAGTAAAGGCAGAATTTGACATTTCTGACATTTTAAAGAACAAAAATTCCTTTGAAAAGGTAAAAGCTCCCAGGCCTTTTCATACAGCATTTCAAAGCATATTTTCCTCTACATCAAAAGCCTGCAAAAGGAAATTCATTTAGAAGTATATTTATTACCTTTCTTTGTTAATATAGGAAACACAAAGAATGAATAACCCATGAGTATTTTAAGTTGAAAGTCACTATATTTACTCGGTAACACAGATACCCTACTCTAATAAACCAAGCCTACTACACTTTTTGTAAAGACACCTGACTCAAGAAGACATATTTCTGTAAAACACAAGTAAGTATTTTAAATAGGGGAAAAAACCCAATAAGCTAAGGGGAGGGAAGAAAAACAAACAAACAAACAAAAACCACCCACCAAAACAAACCACAAAACCAAAAACAAAACACAAGGAAAAAAAAAACCACCAAGGGCATGGAAAATCATATACAACTGAGCAAATAAAGAAGCTTTCTTGTGGAACTGTTTCTCATTATAGATATTTTTTTCTCCTCAACAGCTTCAATATGAGATTGTCATTTTTTTCCTCCTGCTTCATCATGGACAGCTCCCTATGGATCTAACGCTGTGAGATGTGGAGTACTTCATAAGAAATGAGTAATCTTAACCTCCAACGACATCAACTTGGGTACCAAGGGCTCTCCCTTCTCTGTGAGAATTACCCCTTCACAACCCATACACAGGAAAAGTCTTCAATTTAAAACCTCTCATAACTGAATGCTAGAAGAGCGTTATACGGTCTAGCTCATAATACTTCAAAACAAATGTCATTCTAAATGAGCAAGCACAGAACACCTAAAAACCCAACAGAAACAAATATTTAGAATGTATAACCCTTTAATTGAAAGAAAAAAAATATTAAATTTTCAGATCTTAATCAATCCTACATTATCAGGAATAATTATGTTGTCCACTCTCCCAAACATCACGGTCAGGAAACGCAGCTGGGAGGGTAAGCCAGGATGTCAAAAAGGACAGAGTTGCATCCCTGGTTTCTGGTAAGAGAATAAAGATCTTTCTCTTGAAAATGACTGTAAGCAAGCCAAAGGAGGGAAGGAGGAACCTATGCTATTTTCCATTTTTATAATTTCTTTTTGTTATGTAAGGCAAATATCTCATTATATCCATTTCCCCCTTACTTTTTCACATTACTAATATTAGAAAATTTCAATATGATTCTAAGGTGATCCTAAAAAAACCCCATGTTTTTCTACTACATATTTGGGGATAAGAATCACAAGAAGGGAATGTGTCTGTTGCAAAGCAAACACCATAATCTCTTACTATTTCTAATGCAAAAGCAAGACCTACGGGTACAGCATATTTGAAATATGACAGTTTTTACACTTGACAGAGAAGTCATAAAGGTCAACGGTACTTTATTTTGGTCTGTATCTCAACTTCACAACTACCAGAGGAATTGGCGGGGGGTAAAAAAAGTAGTTATATTTCTTTTGATCACGTTACCATCATTCACCGATGATGCAGGAAGGAAGGGCAAACATAAGTAGAAATTGAGCAATACCCATCCTATCGAACTGACAACCACAAGCATGCAAGCTTCATCAGACTTTTACTAAGAAGCAATTTTCTAAGTTCCTAGTACACAAGTTTTTAATTGAATGTCCAGCTACCATTCACCCAAGTGTTCCGGCAGTTTTACAGCAGGGAAGTAGGAAATTGGTTGGAGAAAAGCTCATTCTCCAGCAGCAGCATAAGACTTTCCTATGATGAACTATCATATAAATTGCTTGGAGATTATATGCTGTTATGAGAGGGAGGAAGGGGATGGAGGGGGAAGAAAATTCAGAATAAAATATAGTATAGTTGCTGAGACAGTCCTTCTCATCCAGATTGTTTAAAGGTCTTAGATGTACTCTAAATCAAAAAGTTATGGTCTCAGACAGGAGCCATAAACAGGGAAAAATGTCCGGCACTAAACTCCTTGAATTCTTCCATATCTAGGGATAGACTGAGTTAGTACAAGTTCCAAAGTGGTATCTCTGCAGCAAAGCAAAGGCACATCCTGCATTTTTAAAGACAACAAAAACAATCTTAATGTAGTTTTAGATGTGCTACTATGCACTGCGTACTACATAAATAGGGTCCAATAGACTTTGGTGTGTAACAGCATTCAAATCAATCAGCATTATAGATAGAGGTACATAATAGATGCATATATACATGAAGACTTTTTTAATATATATTTCTGGAAGAAAAGTATCTTTCAGATACTCATAGCCACTCCATACCACTCAAAAACATCCCACTTTATCCTTATATTCCTATTATATAAGAGTAACATGAATAGATAAGGAAGGCAGAACAGCAAAACTAAGGAGGTAATTTCTTTTTTCCTTTATGAAGTTTTCTATGACGACACCTTTATTATCCTGAGATAATCTCTATGTCCCTGTTAATGATCACTTGTAGAACAGCCATGCCATGATACTTCTCTTAGCTGAAAACCAGCATACTCTTCTATCACCATGGATGGGTAACGAAGATTGATTTCCTTCATTCCTTTGATCTGAGATTTCAGCTATGCAGATGACCATTACCAAAATAATTCCACTTGTAATTATTGTAAAAAACCATTTCGTTTCACTCACACATAACTCTAACATTTCTGTGGAATGATTTAAAAGAAACTGTTTGAGAGAAACATGAGTGGAACCATGAAAAAACTTGGTCTACAGACAGAAACCTTATAAAAATTGCTACTTGTCAAGGGTTTCAGCTCTAAAGCAGGCATTGCAGCTAACATGCATGTTACGGATTTGGTTTTGTTCATAACAGTACTTTTAAATAAAAGTTAAAGGCTGAAACCCCAAATGGACAAAAACTGTAATTCCATGTAATTAGGCATTAAAAGTATTAGTTAATCCCTTCCTAATCCACAGCAATTAATTTCATTTAACACCCTACTGTGATGTAACTTATGTGATGGAAAATCCATTTTTTAGGGAGAGCACTAAGGCACGTGGTTTAAACATTTAGCCAGCTACAGACTCATCAGCATCCTGTATCTATAATGAAACCAGATGTATGAATTCCTTTATACATGTCTTGCCTACACAGAGGACTACACGATAAGAGGTAGCAACGTAAGATGTTCTGGGGATTGTCAGAGCAAATGAACGTTGATGCAAACACCTCACCAGGTGAATTCAGTGCTAGCAGTCACTCCTGACTAAAACATACCATTATTTATAGCAACACAAGGAAATTACTCCAATGTGTTATTCCCAGAAGCTCATGACTAAATGTTTTCAATACTCAAATGTTATTTTAAAAAATCACTATTGTTAACTAGAGAAAATCTATTCTACTTCAGGTACTTTCTGCTGTTAGCACTTACAGGGGAAAGAACGTGAAAGAGATTGACAAAAGAGCACTTGAATGATCCTTTTACGCTGACAAGTGCCAGAAAAGAGGCCATTGCATAGCCATTTATTTAGCAGATTGATTTGGACAGTGAGAAACCAGAGCATTACTGTGGCTGTTGGATTATGCTCTCAGTACAAGTTTGAAGATCCTGGTTTCTGTGCTACAAGAGAGAAAAAAACCAGCCATTTGTTAAATGTAGCAGGTAACAAACGGAGCAAGGGAGACTGTATGTGATGGCATGCAGGGAAGACAACTGAAAATCACAGTCTCCTACAGGGCAGGGATTTGAAGAATCCTGTATAAGATCAAGTCAGTCTGCTATTCAGGGCATACTCCTTTGCAGCTCTATGCAGAAATTCCCTGCAGGCTTTTCCCTATTTTTTAACATAGGAAAAAAAAAAAAGAAAAAAAAACAACACACAAATATGCCTGTGCAGAAATCCAAACTCAGCACACATTTTTAACTTCCTAATGAAGTGATCATACTTTATGTTGGAAATT
This sequence comes from Eurypyga helias, assembly GCF_000690775.1. Taxonomy (NCBI): domain Eukaryota; kingdom Metazoa; phylum Chordata; class Aves; order Eurypygiformes; family Eurypygidae; genus Eurypyga; species Eurypyga helias. The sequence goes on from NW_010255844.1 coordinate 27,301, forward strand.
ATTTTTCTGCAGGACTTTTACTTTAAACATTGCAGAGAATTTTTGCCTAAATTAAGAATTCCAAGTTTCACTTTTTTTTTAACCATTTACATCTCTAATTAGCCAAAGAATTAATGTACTATAAATTAACCTAAATTTGCCTACAATTGTCATCAGCTCCATGAAAGAATATAGCAAAAAAGAAAAGGAAAACGAAGTATCAAACTGGAATATCAGTAGAAAAGTAACTAGGAATTATGTTAGTGCAAAGGTAGGAGCAGTAGAAAGATTCATTAAAGGTTTAAGAGAGATGCATGTAAGTTAAAATCCTGTGCTGATGCAACATTAATTGTACAGAGTAAGCTTTTAACTGACAGGCAGCAGTGACAATCAAATAAAAGGTAATGAAAAGTCCTTGATACTAGCAGAGAACTCAAGGAGAACTATTAACACATAGGTAGAAGGAAAGATGCAGGAAGCATGGTGACTTGTGGCTACAGAAGGTCATGCAGACTGATGAAGTTCAGAGGTGAAGAGGAACATGCCCTGTAGAGGTATGGCCTATTGAATTTAACAGTAGCATTCATATTTTTAGGGAGCCATACATAATAAAGCAATGGGTAACATAAATGCTCTGTAAGAGAGAGGTTAATGGTTGGCAACCTGGTGACAGCATTTTGCAATGACACCAGTTTTCTCAGCTGAAGTAAAATCAGGCAAGATGTCTGAATACCCAATTCCACGAGCTAGATTCATGGACTATCACTGCTGAAAATACGTATCGTATCAAAAGCAAAAAACCCTAACAGATTCAGATTTTGGTTTTAATTAAAAGTTTTGGTTTGTTTTTCATGAAAAGCGTAAGTATGCTACTTATGTCTTATCAAGAGATCAATAAAAATGACAAACATAGGGTCTAGAAAAGACTGTGTTTAAGGTAGGCAGGTATTCTGCTTCTTTAAGACACCACATCCACTTGGGCACAACTTTATTGGCGTAATACCAGACAGATGGTGGTACACTGTCACCATGCAGTAGAAAAAAGGTGAGAAAAGGAGCATGGAAAAAAGAAAAAGTCAGAAAAATACAAATCAATGATTTTTTCACCAACGCAGTAAGATCAAAGATCTCAAAGAACATTTTTTCCTTTAAGATTTATACGCTTCCCTACTCTTTCTATGAAATTAATGAAATACAGGGCTGAAATCTAATGAGTAACCTCCTTTTTTATAAATGTGTGTTACTGAATTATATCTGAAGTTTAAAGAATGTTAAAAATACACAAAGTCAGAGGATTAAAAGCAAAAGGTTAATCAGCATTGTCGTAAGTGTTGTTCACTAGTTGTAATGTACGTGTAGATTCAGACAGATGCATTTATATTGAAGAAATATCAGGTTGTGTTATAGTCACCCATAACCAGGGCCTTAAAAGATATGCTGCCTGCGTACTCTAAATTGGGCACATTCATGCACCACTATGTAAGACCTGAAATTTTTCATTATAATATCTACAGAGTGTTTACTCTTGGACCCCCCTCACTGCTCCTCAAGATAGTGTATGTAGGTCCAAGTAACTGCCACTGGTTCAGTTAACACTCAACCTCAAGACTGGCATGTAAGAAGAGCAAAAAAAGACAGGTGGAAGTCAAATGTTGACACAGACTGCAAACTTCAAGGACGGTTTATGGGCAAGAAAACCTTTGGAAGTCCTTGTGTATATTTTAACAAGAGGTTCAGTCAGTTACCATTTTCATTTTTTAGCTGGCAGATAGTTTTGAACCTTTTCTTGCAATTACTGATGGCAGCACCACCCTGCCAAACGCCACATCATCACCTGCTTATTCACAGATGCTGCAGTATCTAGTAAAGTGACAATGGAGCTCCAGGCAGCAACACAGCAGCCATCTAGAGTTACAATTTCAGCCCAGACAAGAAGTTTTTGAGGACTCCTACAACATGCTCTGACTATTGTAGGATGGCTCCTTTCAGCACTTCACTAGCAGGCCCAGGCACAGCTTGCTACCCACTTAGATAGTTCCGTTGGAAACAGTTGGACACAAAGATCTCCCAACAGTAACCATCAGTAAACGGAAAAACTTCTAAAAAGGAACTGTTCTTTGACTCTGTGTGGAGCCAAAGTCATTCCTGTGGAGAAAACATAGTATTTCAGCACGCACTACAGATTGTGCTAGTACACGTCCTGCCGATAAGGCATGGTAGGCGCGAAGAAGAATCTTAATTCCTCCATCTCCCTGCTGCTTCGCGTTTTCTTGCTATTAACTATCTATCTATGCATTCAGTGATGCACACAGACACATCTCAACACTCACAGAGACATATGCAAATTGAAATACAGGTAACAACAGGTCAGACTGTGTCTGGTTTACGTTACGAACACTCTTTGGACTGAAAGAGCTGCCATTACTGCATGCTGATCTGAGGGAAATCTGAAATCAGCCATTGCACAAAACCCACTGACTAACCTGAAAACTTCCTGTATTTGAGAGCCACCTGTTCAAGCATTGCATATCAAAAAACCCTAAATTTTCTATTCATTTGAAAGGGAAATACAGTAACCATGGAAAATGCTGTTAGTAAATGCCAAATACTGTTAATAAGTGCCATGGAAAGAGAGTTTAGCATACAGTATAACTGTGCAGGAGAATCTGAAAAGGAAGCTAACGGTGATAGATTTATCTTACTTCAGGCTTTCATGAATGAAATACGTGCTATCGTGCTATGAACAGTATGGCTGAAAGTAAGCCTTTTTCTGTAATCCCTCCCACTCTGCTCTTGTGGAACCAAAAGATATCCATACTCCCCTATTCTAAAATCACATTGAAAATTATATGCCTACTGGGGGCCATTTAAGTATAAAACATATTAAAAAATTCAGTGCTGAATGCATAACTTCAGTTTGGCATCACCTTTTGTGTGTAAATAGATGTATTTCAAAATACACTTGTTATATCAAATACATTTTGGTGTGCTCTGCTTCCAAACTGCCACAGCAAGCATTGCCTAAAACCAAACATTTGTGGATATCACCTTTATCAAACTACTTGGGTTTATTATGCTGAAGGTAGACATTTAAATGTCTGTCTTTCAGGGATATTGAAAGGTGCACACGTTCATTTTTAACTACAAAACATGTTCCAATGTAGAAAAAAACATACCTTTACAATCACGAGAGCATTATATATTAAAAACAACTAAAATAATAATTGAACCAACCCACATTAACAGGATCCAAGAAAATAAAAGAGCAATTGTACATGAAAAGGCTTTATGTTGGATTATGCTGATAGCATAAGAGAAAATGGATGCTGTAGTAACCCATAATACATAAAGAGCAAATCTGATGTGACAGCGTGTCTGCGAAGAATGTTAATAAGAACAAAATCAAAATCATAAAAAAAGAGAATGAAAAAGCTAAGCAAAAAAGGCGAAGTAAATACTCCACGAGGTTTGTGCTGCAATTACAAAAGAGAAATTAAATGATAAATTATGGAAGAGTAGTTGTTTCCTACTCACAAGGCACAAGTGAGAAGGGTACTTGGGACTGAAATGAGTTTGCAGAACCAGGGCATGGTTTTGCTTGTTTAAGGCTATCAAACTCAGGCTCGTGGCTTCTCTCTCTCTTTTTTTTTTTTTAAAAAAAAAGATTACTGCTACACTTCTTTCATGCTCGCCCCTAATAACTGGAAATTAAATATACAGGGCATTTTTGCTACACTCAGGAAGCCTCAGATAGGAGCTAACACGTAACCGTTACTACAGGCATACACTGCCATAATTTAAACTCAGGGTACTGAGACTGAAAACAAACAAACACAAAAAAAACCCAAAACAAAACACTCAAACATGCAAGTGACAACGTTGAAGGCTCTTCTGGTGAAAGGCTTCAGCCTTGGTCCTTCACTAAGCTATGCTGAGTGCAGGAACTTGGGTGAGAAGAGCCAAAATGCTTCCACATTATCTTTTTGCTAATCCAAATTCAGAAGGAGCTGGATCCTCCCCCACCATCCGATGAAACTATGGCAGCTAAAGAAAGCCCTAGGGAAGCACGCCACTGCCTGAAGTCAGATGGCAATAGATGACGTGCCATGATCCCTTCACACTACTCCTCCTTGCCTAAAGGCACTGAGCCTATGTTAGCAGAGCCGGTGCCAACCGGAAGATTCTCCTGCGCTGCGGGAAGCCCCTTACCCTTCTCAGGGCAACTGCTTGCACCCACCGGGTGATTAAGAGAGCAGAAGACAGAGCTACAGAGCGCAGAAGCTGTGTCTGGTTTACAACACTGAGGAAACAATCCAAACAAATTCTGAGCAGAAGGGAAAAGTAACTGTGTTGTAAGTTACATAGTCAAACAGGATCCCTTCACATATCCTACACTGACCAAGTCCAAACCCAAAAGCTGAGAGATGTCCAACATAACAGTGATTTCATTAAACTGTCATTATTTATCAGTGGTAATCCCATCGTACTTTCAAGCATCTAGAAACCAGCATTCTCTTTCCTAAACTAGTCACATTTGAGGAAAACCAGGTAGATAGAGGCTACAGAGGCTGGGACAAAACACAGCTTTCAAAACATGTCCGTTAAATCCACCATGAGCAGTGCAACAGCAGTGTGCCCTGCAAAGTCCCTAAACACTATACAGACAATGGGGCACTTGGAGCCTGTGGGTATTTCTACCCATGTTTCAGGAAGCTTTGAGAGGGAAGGGTGTCGTAGTACTTGGAAAAACATTAAGAACGGCAGGCTTTGCTTTCAAGACATACGTACAGAGGTACTCTACAAAAGCTCAAAAATTAGGCTTAAGGCCGCGTTAGTCGTTACTGGTTTTGCAGTAAGCAGCTACCGCTACTCAATTGAGGGCAGAAACTATGTGCTGCATGCAGAACAAATGAAATATGCTGAATGATATCCGCTTATTTTTCATTCAATAAAGAGGTAAGTATCCCATGATACACAAAATACCTTTAACCACTTATCACTGTAAGTCACGGCATTTACAGAAGATGTTGCACTTTTAATTTAACATTATTAACTGTTTTAACATTACAGTTTGCTAGCAATCCCAAAGTTGTGAAATGTGCAACATAGAAGGAAGTGCTATCCTTTCAACAGATTTCATCCACTAAAAATGATCCTACCTAATGGCATGCAATATCATTTTGAAAGATAAATACATTTTACCTGTAACCTGCGAGATTCAACGCATTAGCTGAGAGAGCTGACCAACCTAAATAAATTGCTGGCAACTTTGTTGATAAAGCTAAACAAGAAAGTAAGAACAAGCTGCTAAGAAGCACAAACAACGCTGTGCTTTCATTTTCATGTATTATTGAAATACCAAAGAGGAGTATACTCAGAGGCTATAAATGATACATGATGGAGATCAGTGAAGAAAGAAAAATCAAGCAACTGGAATCCAGCTGGAATCCTACAGAACATCCAACACAGGGCAGAGAATGATAGGAATTGCCAGATTTTGCTAACTGTAAATTTCTGAGGTTGTTGCATGCAACACTGCCATCTCTGAATTTATAAAGCACTAATTAGAATTAAACCCCAGATCATCACTTTAAAAGCTAGTTCCTCATCCACTTCAAGCACGATATGAACAGACATTGCCATAAAATGAAGGCATGGACCGACTCTGGAGACTGAGGCAGAAAATGAACAGCTTCTCACTTAGGGAATAAGTCCAGTAATGGAAAACACAAAGTTGAGCATGAGCAAGCCAGACGACAGAATGGCATCTTGCAACGCCTAACACAAGGAGGGCTGAAAACAGTATCTGTAATTTTCAACAGTTCACTCATTCGGCAGCAACGTGGAATTGCAAAGTAGGGTTTTATCAAGCGGTTCTTTTCAAACCTTTGGGAAAACAAACAAACAAACAAACAAAACAAAAACCTACAACCAACCAACCCTGAAGTTCAAGACAAAAACTGTGGTCTAAATACGTTTCTACTGTTACAGAGGCAGTTCAATTAGTGTCCTCTGACTTTCGCCAACTACAACTAACCTTTCACAAAATAGGGGTCATACTCCTTGCTGCATAATGATATGCAATGTTAGAACAATTAAACTGTTACATGAAAAAACTGATCCAATTTTTAATCCATAGTTAAATGAAACAAAAGTCTGATTCAACACACTGATTAGTCAGCCAGAAAGTGCCATAAAATTTACGTGTGCACAAAATGCACTTACTCAGAGCACAAACAACATTGGTACCACTCAGAAGTTATATATTTAAATGAAATTTGCTAAACTGAAAAATGCTTTTAAATGAATTCCCTTTATTAGCACACATACTGGAAAGCAACGGAAGCCAGCACAGAAGACTCAGGCTGAAACTCAAAAATCTGCGGGTTCATACAAAGGATGCTAGGTACCATCTGTGACCTCATGAAGAATTTAACCTCCGCGAGTTCTTGAACCATTCACCACAGTTCCAACAACACACTTCAAAAATCTGTTCAGGCTTTGGACGTGAGTCAGAACAAAATTAAAGCCTTTTTTACTCCATTTGGCTAACTGCAGAAACTCATTCACCTAAGGCTCAATGATGACAACTCGATTCAATTGCAAATCAAGATGAGCAAGTTTTGTAAAATACATTTCCTGTCTGCAGACTGCAAAACACTAGGCTAAAAAAAAATAAAGTTCTCTTTTATAACCTTTGAGATATCTAAGCCACACATAGTTTAACAATATAAAAGCTGGAAACAATTTTCAGATTCTGCTACAAGAGTCTGTTTAGATCCTGTCCCTCTTACTCTATATACCTTAAATAAAACTCGGGTAGGTCGAAAAGCCTTTGAAAACTACACTTTGTCACTGAGGAATTACTCAGACTCTCTAATATATATCTCATATGACATGGCCCTAAAAGTTCAGTGATGCTTGTTATTTGCGTCCTGTTAACTAACAATTTCTTGCCAGATCTACACAGAGATTAAGGTAAAATTTGCAATAAAAGAATGCTGAAAAACAGATATCCCTAGTGATCAGAGAAATGGGAGATGAAGTTCAAAGTCTACCTTTGTTTACGGTTTGTTTCTCATTTTTTTCAACAAGCCTGTAGCCAGACACAGAACAAGCACCGAAGACAGACAATACCTCAATGTGTATACGCATATTTGGCAAAATCACTGCAAATAATTTTACCAGAAACAGCTTTCTGAATAGGTTTCTGTCGCATTGTTACACCCAGGTCAGGACTCCAGCTTCAAATGCTCAGGTACCTCCATCTAAAGAGCCCAATTTAAATTTCTCTGGTGCGACCACCCTCTAAAACACCGAATAGCAAACAGATCCTTCCTTGGGTGTCTGTGCACTATGAACACACTTGGATGGGTTAACTTTCAATCAGTCTTGTTTCAGTGCCCAGATCACTGCGCAACAATCCCTTCTGTGGAGAGTCACACATGGGAGGGGTACCAATGGCAGATGGGAGAGCAAAAGGTAAGAATGTAGACTGGTCACCTGGGCAGAAGTCCTCAGCCTGGCAATAGGAATACCCCAAGCCAAACAGTGTAAGGGAGAGGACCATCAGCATGTTCATACACGTGTTCTCTGCCCATGGCAGAGGGTTGGAACTAGATGGTCTTTAGGGTCCCTTCCAACCCAAACCATTCTAGGATTCATACTGTGCTTAGCAGGGTTGCAGTACAAAGAAAATCCAGATGCTACCACAGGAGAAATATAAATGGAAAAATCTTAACAGGAATCTTCTTTAGTGCAAGAATGTCATTCATCAGAAAATTAGGAGAGACCATAGCAAGCAGCAATCTTCCTCATTTTTCTTCCATGAGTGAATATACAGTGTGTAATCAAACTGGCTAAATGTCGTCCATGAGAATGCACTCCGGATGGATAATTTAGTACAAGAAACACAGACTATTTAGAGATGTTATTACCTGGAATTTTCTGAGCACTGTATGGGCTCTTCACTTAAATTTCGCAATTGTATTATACATGTGGGAGTTCTGTGTTCATAAATATTATAGTGTTACTTTAAAATATGCGTAATACACTCCTTATAGACTCAAAAGATGGAAATGAGACTAGGAAAACAATTTTTAAAAGGAAGAAAAATATTATCGTAAAGAATATTCATGTGGCAGGAAATTTAAAGCACACAAGCTGCAACAGCAGGAAGAGATAAGAGTGAGGAAGAAATCAAAACTTCAGTGAAGGGAAACAGAGCAGAGACAAATTAGAAACACCATTATTTTCCATAAAGCAGAAGGCAAAATGACTACAGTCCTTGCTTGGAACAGTGCAACTTCCTACAAGCTTCACTCATCTTCCACACACATACCAAATCCCTTGCTGAATTGTATTTGCTTCAGGACCGTCCTGCTCGGGCATCTTCCTTACAGCCTCTCTCCATACACACTGCCTTCAGTCGTCTTCTTTCTTATAACAAAGATACTATACCAGCCTCCTCCATATCCAGCTTTTCTCAGACTGATAGTCTCTGGTTATTGCTTCTTGGCTATCTTTGTATTCACCATTCATGGATTTACAGAACTTGCATGTGGCAGATTCTGTGTAGGATCTTTGAAGAGATTATTTAAATCGGGTCCTCTCCTGCATTAGCTTTCCATGTAACCAAGAGAGAAGCTGAGTGAAAGCAGTGGGGGGAGAGAGAGGGAGAGTATGTATGTTTGTAAGCATTTTATTCTATACCTCTCCCCCCTTTTTTCTCACTTTATACGCCTTCTCTATGCCTCACGGTGAAATAAGACATGACAAAAAGAGCAGGTTATGCTACAGATGCATGCTTTCCCACTGGTGCTCATTTCGGAACGAAAACACTCCTCTGAAAATAGCAGAAGTTAATGACATAGCATAATGGCTTTAAAATAAATAGTCTATTCCAGAATTAGCAAAAAAGACTTCTCTCCAACATTTCTGTTATACGAGACCATTAACTCTCAGTTTATCTGAAGTAAAGGAGAAAGATGTTTGACAGCCCAAGCAGAAAAAAAAGGTCAACTGCACAGAGGATACTTAAATTAAAAGCCAAAGATAATGGGTACCAATGGGGAGTGGGGGGTGGGTATGTAACTTTAGAACACACGTCTTCCCCTGACTGACATGTCACACCCAGGTGACCACAATCCCCTGGTTGTTGAAAGCCAGAAGGGGCTAACTGCTCCCAAGGTGCTAAAAGCAGCATGGAGCTGGCTTCAGTGGGGCTGTGGTATTTCGAAAGCACAAAGCTCAGTGCACAGAACCAGAGGCCTCCACACCTGACACACAGCCTGGACATCCTGCCTGCGAGTTACAGGGAGTTATCTCATGGCGTTAAGCATGGACTAGGATCCTGTGATTCTATGATTGATCAGAGAAAACCCTGAAAAATTTATGACGTGAATGTCCCTTTTAAAATAACTATTTTTGCAAATTATTTTGTTAGATTAAAACGCTGTTTCCATTTTGAAAGGGAAAAAGTGTGTTGACCCACTACAAAACAGGGATGCATTATTTTTGCCTTTATCACTCAAGAGAAAATAAATCTCAAGCGTGGGCTGTGATACCTGTTCACCAGCAAGTATTAACCATGCATATCTTAACACAAAAAAGACAATATATGGATGGAACCAGACTCTCAGAAATTCACTTTGGGTGGGAAACAGCTGAAATCAAGGAATATTACTTCTAGGTCCAGGGAAATGCATCTGTCAGGAAATAAGAGCAAGGTCAAGCCACAGATACAACCTCAGCGGAAAAAATAATAAATCCATAACTGGAGGTAATTTAGAGGCTGGCACAGATGAACACAGAACAGACAAGCTGTAAGACAACAGCAAACTGCCAAAGAGTGTACAGTAATTAATGTGTTATTACAGTGCACGCCTCCGAGGTGCGTGCACATCTGGCCTCTGAAAGGGCTGCCTCATACACAGGTTGAGTTACCACCCTGCTTCAGCCCGCAGGACCACAGGCCTTTCTTTCTGAAGATTCAGTGCTGCTGAGGCAAGAAGATTTGACTGATGAGTACTATCAAACCTGATGGGCAAAGCATACTTGCAGTTTATGTAACAAAAGCCAACGCTGTGTTATGAAGACAGGATCAGCTGTCATATTAATCAAGTTACCCTGTTTTCCTAACATTCATCTGTATACATTATAAACTCTGAAAATCCTTCTCATTTGTTTAGACACAATCAAATTCAATGAGGCCCCTGCTGGAAACAAGTAAGTGCAATGAAGGTAATAATAATTAACAGTAATGGAGTACCGGTATAAAACTGTTCTCATCAACTTTTATTGCACAGTAGTTAACGCTGTGAGATTTTCAGGAAATGTTCATCTTTGGTCTATTATAAAATATAAGTTATAACACTGATCTGGAAACAATGAAGACTAGACAAGAAAGCAGGACATTACGACTTGCAACATCTTCAAAAGGCCTTTCTTAACCGATACACCGAACTTGTTATAATAACATCATGAATAACACTGTACCCTAAGTACTACATTCACTTTGAAGTACTTATGCTTGAACATCACAACTTTACATTAAAATGGCTATGGTACAAATGTTTTATGTTAACTGGTGGGAAAGAACATTCATAGAGTCAAGCTGTATTTAGCAGGCTCATTCAGACCGTTGAAAACTTGCCTGGGTAATACCGGACTTCAGCAGACAGGCTGCCAAAGCCCAGCGGGCCAGACTGTTGAACCCAGGAAGATGTGACAATCATCAAAATAACCTACACAATAATAATCACTTCCTCTGATATCAGATGAGGTTGTGATACAACTATAAAGGCATTAATAGATTTGTTCTCAACATTTTTGTAATTCAGGAGTCTCTGAGGGCAACAGCAAACAGGGATTTGATCTGAAACCACACCACAAGAAAAAAGTCAAACTGTCTAGTCATATAAACCATCCATCCTGCAGTAGATTGAGCTTACCTGTTGAGTGCCTCATAACCAGACTTAACAGCAAGCAAGAGTCTCACCAAGACTCCTCGGATAAACATCTCTACGGCTTTGATGCTGTTAACCACATGGCACTAGAAGTTTCCATCGAAGATGTTACAGAGAGCAGTAGCAGTACTCTAGCACAGAGACATTTTTAGCAGGGTTACCCACCATAGCCAGAAGTTTGGCAATCACCTTTAGGAGAAGGACAAACACAGGGGTTTGAAGATTTATTGCTATTCGTTCTGCCAGTTTTTCTGTGATTTCTTTTACCAGTGCTTTGTGAGGAAGACGCCTGATGTCCACCATAAAGGTAGGAGTAAGAATCCTACCCACCACTTTGATCATGACTGCGGATGAATTTGAACTCATGGAGCATTCTTGAAAATATTTCAGTCGTTTCTGGCTCCTCTTACAGACCCTCTTAAGACTTGCTGGACCTGACCTTTTTGAAACAGGATTCTCTTCATTAAATTCTTGCAAGCTCTTCTGCATGAATTTAGTTAAAGTCACTGTGACTTTCTTTTGTTTGTATTTACCTGCCAAATTTGTATGGTTTGTTAAAAAACTGTACGTTAAAAGAAGCCAATGAGAGTTGCTGGTGAAGAAGTAGTTCAATTTCTGCTCATATTCCTTTATCATTTGGCTTGTTTGTAAAAACTGTCAGTGAGTGCGTGATTTGAAAGTTTTCTAACATAGGCACTGTTGCTCATTTTGGATCATTAAACACTTGATCAACCACAAAAAAATTACATACGTACACACTGAGGACTCCAAACTTGACATGGCTTGCAGGATCATCGAAGGGCAAAAACTGCATGTGCTATGATAGCTATAGTTCATATAACAAATCTAACTGTGGTTCTTGTTCCTGCCTCATCTATTTCTTCTTATCAGATGTGAATTCCTTTAAGATGTGCTATTCCCACTTCTGCCCTTGCTTCATTATTTTGTATACCATAATTTAATTTTTAATGACAATTAAAACAGATAATTATGCCAAAAGAATGACAGTATATCATACTGCTTTTTACCCCAGCTAAAACTTAGAATACAATGATATCTAACCTTGAAGAACTTAAGAATTCTTTTTTAAAAACAGTCTTCTGGGTATCTGAAACATAAATCCACACAGACAATATGAAACAGAAACTTGGCCAGATTGGAACTGTTTTTCACTACAGCTCTAATTATGAAACTTTATTCAGTAGAGAGGTTTTATCATATGAATAATTCCATCTTTTCCACTGAAGCATGATAAAAAGAGGCCTTTAAATAATGAGAATATGCTTTAACAGCCTGAAACAAAGTCAATAGGACCCATTTCCATGGACTTCAATGGACAGATAGTAGAAAAGAACTAAAAAAGCCCAATGAAAGCGAGCTTGCCCATATGTATAAAGACACTTCAGAATCCGAATGAAGGCCATTACAATTCTTTACTCAAATGCTTTTTGCTTTCAGTAAAGTTTATCTCTTTATACATCCATGTGGGTGAGCACGTGTGTATATATAATGGTACCTCCCCTACAAAATGCTTTCCTTAAAATGTATTTCATGGGTTTTTTAAAAAAATAATCATTAGTTTGCTGGAAAAAACACCCCAAATCACTTAAAATCCACAGGAAGACAATCCATAACTGAATTTCTATGTGAATTCCTTGCATTTTCTAAAGCAGTTTTAGAAATGTCAATGCTTTTTCCAAAGTCTTTTCTGACAGAGACAATTTTATATCATTAGTTTAAAAGAAAGGTATTTTAAAGAAAAAAAAAAGGTATTTGGATATTCAGAGGCAATTCTATGAACTGACTGATTTTGACTAGGCCATTCTTTACAATGAGAAAACAATTTAAACATGTAAGTGGTATGTTACTGCTCAAAGAGAGACCCCTCTTCGAGATACAAATCCACACAACACAAGCTTCTTCAGAGATAACAAAAAATACAGATACCACACCTGTACATAACTGTCCCAGATGTAATAGGCTCAAAAACTGTAAACGTAAGGCAGCTTAGTTGAATACAAAGGCAGACCACTTCAGCTCTAAGTTTACACTCAAGAGTAAGCTCAGTCGTACAGCAAGCTGTCTCAGCAATACAGGAGGGAGACAGACATACAATTTTAACATTGCTGTTAAAACCCACTCCAGTTGAAGCCTATGTAAACACAGAAAAGATTAAAATCTCATTATGTGCCATGCTCCTACTTCTCTCATAACCTCCAAAGCAAATAATCTTGCGCATAATTACAGTGACTGGATGCTCAGCAGCACGAGATCAACAGTAGCTTTTTACCAACTATATCTTCTGATGCTTTTAAAGCAGCGAAATGAGACCATTTTAAGCACTCACCCACTGACAGACCTAATAAGCCGTGGGCCGGACTTCTCAGTGTACGTGGAATAGACACTACCTGCCCACAGTTTATCCAACACGTACAGAGACACTCCTGAGAGACACACACAGCTCAGCCACTGACACACTGCTTTGTTGGGTTAAGTTTGTTCTTCCTGCAAAACAATCAGATCTATAGCCAAAAGGTTTTCTGTGACTTGGGGGACACACGGTGACTCACCAGTATTTGTACTTTTGTCGGTACAAACAGTTGAATGTAATGTGCCAATCATATTGTAATGAGTACCACTGCAGAACTGTAAAATATAATAGCAATAATTAACTCTCGCACTGAGCCTTTCTCAAAGCATTTTGTAAAGAAAGCAAGTGCTCTTCCCTTATTTTCCTGTGAGAAAACGGGTGCATAGAGCAGTGCAGGCCAATAGCAAAGCCAGGGATAGAAAATAAAACTAAAAAAGGGCAATTTTAACTCAAAGGGGTCTCACTTGAGAGCACGACTGAGTATATATGGGGGAACCAGCAGTGCAGACAATGGCATAATCTCTGTTTCCTGCCACAAGTTCCCAATGCAGGCCAGGATTTCACCATACAAACTCAGTATCCATTGACACCAGTTGTTACTGTAACTTATTGCTGTGAAGAAAACGAAATACAATATCAAATCAAAGTCTGCTGTTACCCAGCTAGCAATCTTAAACTGAAGAGGCATACAGGGACAGCCTCAGTTTACCAAAAACTGAATCATTTCACCATACCAAACATCCAAATAAACCGTATCTCTGAACCTCCCTGGCTTTGTGCTTACACAGTGAAGTCTTGATCTTACAATCATTTCCCCCAGTTCAGAAAAACAGAAGAGTGCAACGTCTACTTTTGCCAGTCTGACTTACTGAGCAATGGAAAAGTGCTTCCATCAGCTCAAGGTCACCAAGAAGGGAATCCCAATGTCCTTGGCTTTTTTCAGTCAAAAATCCATGCGGGGCAATAATCAGTACAAACCTTCCTTATTTCCTGACAGCATTAAAAAGTTCCAAAGAAAAAGAAAAACAACAAGAGTTGTAGATACCTCTTTTTACAGCCTGTGTGTATCAGGCAAATGGAAACGAAGAGCAGCATACATAGGAGTGAACTCACTGCTGGAGAACAAAGTAATTGGCAGGTCATGCAAACTAGAAGAATTAAAATGCATTTATTCTGCTTAACCTGGATGTTACTCTGTGTGGCATTAGAAGACTGAAATAACTGTTTCATTACTCATCCTAACAAGGACCCACAAATCAGAGAATCAGTTTTCCTGAACTAACCCAATAAATTCCGGAAACATATTCTGCAGATGGTACGGAGCTGGGGCTGAGAAAGAAACTGAGCTGGCTGGGGTACTGCTGCACATTACAGACTAAGACACAAATTACAAATTGCAGCTAAAGCTTAAATTTATCACTTCCAAGACAAATGAGTCCCTGCAAGTTGTTTAAATGTCTTTGGAAGGGTTTACATCACATAACCTTATGAGCAGTGCCATCCCTGTCTGTCTTGGTCGTCATTAAAACAAGCAGTAGTGAAAATAATTTTCTGTTACTGTTTTGTTCCATGGATTTGGGGATGGATAAATCCTATTTAAGTTCTCTAAAGTGACAGTTCAGGGTGTTCTGGTTGAACAGTTCTTTGTTTAGCTATGAAGCTACAGTCAAAAGGCAGGTCACAGAACAGCCAACTATCATTCGTGATTTCTTGGTCTCTCACATTCTTAGAATGAAATTAATTCACTTTACACATCCACACAGTCCTTAGCTTTGGGGTTAAGATAATAAACAAGGGTGCCAGTAAATAAAAATAAGCCCTACCCTTCTGACTGCAGCTGATATACCCTTTTTTTTTTAGCAGACCAAGCACAGCTGCATGTTCTGAAATTCAAGTTTTCCTCCTATGTTCTAAGGACATACAATTTATTTAACCCCAGAAGCTCTCTGCCGTACCACTTACATTCTCAGGTGCTGCCATTCCAGCATTTCTACGGAGCAGTGAGGAATCCCCACTGGGAAACTGTGTGTATATATCTGTCTCTCCAAAAGCAGAAATGGAGCCAAAAAGATTGTCACGCTTTTGTTTTCCAGTAAAGCAGCTGAATATAGAGGGTGTGTAACCTGCTGTCACCTCAAGACTGTAGTGTCCACATCCACAGCTGCCTTACAGGCCTGACAACAGGGATGCCTTTCCTCCTACGTGCCTCTCTGGCTTTGCTATTCCACTGAGTAGCTTTGCCACACAGCAGTATAAACATGGAGATAATAAGCCAACTTTTAATGCATTTAGTCATGATAAATACCCTGGCCTAAAAAGCTGTTAGTATTATCCATTTTGCAAGCATACTTTGCAGTTGTGAAATGTTTATGACCAGACAAGCCTTTGTTAATAACTCAGCAGGACAATCCTATAATGTAATGTCTCATATAATGTGAAAGGCACAGTCTTGATGCTATTCACACTTTGGTTCGGTATTCTTTTTATGAGACATGCACATGAAATACTATTTATCGCCGTTACAGGAACACAATTATTTGCTAAGTACAGAAAAGTATCTCTGGAAAAGATTTTGACTGGCTTCAGCATGAAAAAAAACCCCCAAAGATTCTCAGACACCTAGAATCAATTACTTCAGAAGCAATAACTACACAAATAAAATATAAAAACAAGCACCTTCAAGCTGTTCAGATTGCCAGGAAATACAGGGCCTAATTTAGTATTGATATACGCCCAATGGGAATGTACTGGTGTATGTAGGTCAAGTAGATTTGCTTAAAGTGCGTAATTATTAAGAATGTGAAATATCTGTATTGTTTACTTGCAATGTCACATGGGATAGTTTTGGGGTTTTTTTAAATCCTTTTAAAGGTGTTTTTTTATTGTTCCTACAAAATGGACTTCACATCACAATTGCGTTACACTTCACTATGATACAGTACCTTTATTAGAGCTAAATTCCCTTTAATTTTCTCAGCCTTTAGGCCACAAATCTTATAGTGCTACATGGTGGTTATTTATCTGTTCTGCTTCTAACCTGGTATTCATTTTCCTCCAGAGAGTATTTTGATTAGGTTCATTTGGATGAAGGAAAAAAAATCCTAAGCTTTCACAATTTTGCACTTGACCACCACAAAACTTCAATTTATTTTGTTTTCTTCTTACTTTAAAATGATTTGTGTAGTGTTTGGGATTTACACCCAAACGGGTCTAGCTGACTGGTACAGTCATAGATCTTAGAAATATCAATTCCATTTGAGTGGCTTGAAAGCTGCACAGAATGTAAAATAAAAGCAGAATAAATGCTGGCTGGACATCTAGCATCACATTCAGAACTGCAAATTCATCTTTCTGAAACAACCTATCTAGTTTAGGATATTCTCAAACAACTCACCTACTTTCCAGCTTGTTTATGAGGTCTCAGAATTTACTGTTTGCATTATGTTGACAACATAGCATTTGACAGCTGGTGGGGTGGAGGAAGGAAGTATATGTACAGGAATTCATGCTCCTGGATCTTCTGAAATGTATTCCAACCTCTTATGTTTTAATGAAGCTTATTGATCTTTAACAGGACAAATTAACAGATTAAATTAAAAGTACTCATCTATTTTCTAGTTATTGTTAGTCGATATCTGAAAGACCCTAGTGTATCAAATGTTTGCTACTCTAAATTTCAAGTCATCTGTTTTCAATATCTGTGTCTATTGATTCGTTAATGCTTGGCAACACAACAATGAGAGAAGTCACACACTGCAATACAGAAAAATCATCTTTCTTACTCAGTTCAAATCATCTCACTTTTGGTATCCACAGTATTGATATCTACACCAGAGTAACTTGCTTTGAACTCTTACTGTGCCAGTGAAGATCGAATCAGCACACACAATGCAATTAAACTCAGCCTAAATTTGGCATTTATCTTGGGTCAGACTCTAGACTCCTCTGACAATACTGACTCGGGCTCCCAGCCCTGTGATGAGAACCTACACAGCTAGGGTAGATGTAGATCACTACACTGGAGAGACTGAGAATTCAGCAACACGAGTTCCACTCTCAGAGTCCAAAAAAGCTTCAGTATTTTCTGTATTTCCTTTTTGCAAAGAAACATAAAAGGCATGTCCCCCAAGTCAAGCAAACTTTTTACAACTTCCCTAGGAACTAAGTTAAAACACCTGAATTTGTTTAGCCAGCAGCACACCTGGATGAAAATGTACAGAACAGACA
The DNA here is from genome assembly GCF_000690775.1 of Eurypyga helias. Lineage (NCBI taxonomy): Eukaryota > Metazoa > Chordata > Aves > Eurypygiformes > Eurypygidae > Eurypyga > Eurypyga helias. The sequence continues at coordinate 44,845 of NW_010255844.1, forward strand.
GAAATTATTTCAAACGTGACAGAAACTGGTAGAAGACACAATGCTGTGCCCGCTGAAGGCAGCAGGAGCACTACCACTTGTTCCAACAGAAGCAGAACTGAATATCAACTTTTTTTTCACATGAGAGTTTTGAACTATTTTGAAATTTAAAAGTCTATTTTTTTTAAATACATATTTTTTAGATAAACACATTCAATTTAGATTACCTTTTTCTCTGAGGTCTTTTAATTTCAAGAACTCCAAAGTAAATCTAAAGTAAAAATGAAATGAAAACTGGGATTTCCTGCTTAAATGACTTTCAAAGGAATAGAGCAGCCTTAGAGAAATGTTACTGAAAAATCCAGATGTTCCCTCTATAAAAATTATACCAGTAACTTCTCTTTCAGCAGTTCAACCAAATGGGAAGATTTCATTGTACTACAAGGGCACGGAGAGTTTTGTTCAAAGTTAGCACACAAAAAAGCATAACATTTTATTTTCTTTCCCATGCCTTTAATAACTGGACCTACAGCTGGGATTCCGTGGAAGACCCCACGCATCTCCCTCACAACAATAAAACCACATAAGACAACCTATATACTGCCCGAGGGAGAGCTGGCTACCTATGGATACGGATCAGGAGGGGCCTGTTGAGGCAAGGAAGCTGATTCCCCCCTTCCTTCCGCACCATTCACCTCAGCCCGGCTCTTTGTCAGGTCAGGGACACAAAGTAAAATACACTCTCTTAATTTCTACAGCTAAAAAGCTTTCTACCCCACACAGACACATCACCATAAAATGTCCATCTTCCCATAGTCTTAATCAACATTTTCTTACCTCACAGTCCCTTTTCAGAACAAGATTTAAAGCTGGAGCTGTTTTTCAGAAGATGAGAATCGCAATTTCAAGCCAAACGGGTTTGTTTGGTGTCTCCTGCGGGCAAGCGGGCAAACAACCATGCCTGCTGGTAAGGCCGGGCCGTTACGCCTTGGGTCCCTGTGCCCAGGTGCTGGAAGCAGGGCTGAGGAGCCTGGGAGGAGGGGCTGGGGCTGCCCTGTGCTGGACACTACAGCCAGGCACAGCTGAGCCCCTCAGCCACACTGGTTGCACCTGGGGGAAACAGATGTAGTAAAGGGCAAAAATGTCAGGGAGGAGAGAAATAAGTGAAAAACTGTGAGGAACAGCCCAGCAAGCACCGCGCAGGGGAAGGTGGTGGTGATGCTCCAGGAACTGGGGCAGAATTAAAATGGGTTTCCAAGAAAGATTTCTGCATAAAAACCCTTTCTCAGGTTTCCAGATGAAATCTTTCTTTGTGGCTGTATAGTCATTGACAAATACAGTGTATTATGACTTCCGGAAGGTTCTGGAGCGCTACAGCCAGGCACAGCTGAGCCCCTCAGCCACACTGGTTGCACCTGGGGGAAACAGATGTAGTAAAGGGCAAAAATGTCAGGGAGGAGAGGAATAAGTGAAAAACTGTGAGGAACAGCCCAGCAAGCACCGGGCAGGGGAAGGCGGTGGTGATGCTCCAGGAACTGGGGCAGAATTAACATGGGTTTCCAAGAAAGATTTCTGCATAAAAACCCTTTCTCAGGTTTCCAGATGAAATCTTTCTTTGTGGCTGTATAGTCATTGACAAATACAGTGTATTATGAAACTTGGAGATAATTTAATGTAATAAACTACAGGTACAGTCTGTAACAACTGGCCAAGAAAGAACATGGTGACTGAAAGCAAATATTAACTCAGTGAAAGCAGGGCTTAATGTTTACCTGATAAAAAGCCAGAGATGAGTAACAGAACAGAGGCTGATGCTTTGTACAGATCTTAAATTCTGCTCAAAAAGCTAATTCTAATTTTATTTTCTACTGTAAATCCCTTTGCTTTAAATCTCACTTACTGCCTGTCATTAGTTTAGAGAAACAAACATTCTGTAGCCAAAGCCAAGCCTGTGTTATGCAGCAGACCAAGTCTAAACTAGAATTTCAGCAATGTACAGATATCAATTAGATGGAAGAATTTTAATAATATTTCACTGTTAAGACTTGCAAAAAAAAAAAAGGGGGGGGGGGAGCTTGGTATAACTTAATCCAAAGAACTAACTTAATTCTCATTCTCTTCTTGTTCTAGCTAAGTTCTCTACAACATGTAGTATTTCCTATACACACTACCTTGATTAGTGTAGCTTAACATAATGCAGCTGGCCTAGATGGTTAGATTTAACCAATCCAAAGGATGAAAGAGAGAAACCGTGTTGCTGTGTATGCAAATACACAGACGTTTTCGTCTCCTTGCTTTTCATTGCTCCTTTTGTTACTATTTTTTCCAGCAGTCTGCTAAAGAACTTGCACTTTAATTACAGTTAAAAATATGGAATGAAAAAGTATGATAAAATTATGGCAAATAATTTATCCTACTCTAAGACTCAGCCTGATACTATACCTTGATTTTCTAAGATGAACTTCCCGGTTTAAAATTTTTCTTTGCCTGTTCTAAGTTTGGCTCTCTCGCTGTTTCACGTAAGTTTTTGAGAGAGAAGAAGGTCCCGACTGTCCTAGGGATGGACACACCTTCTCACAGAGAACACCCCCAGTCGCTTCTCCAACAAGAGCTGCAAGAACACAGGTGGGCAAAAGCCATTTGCTTGGAGCTGACCTGAGGATGCTTGAAGACGGGCAGCTCAGGGAGCGGCAGAAAACTGCGCTAGCCAGCCACCGGCACATGCATTTCTGTTTGTATCCAAGACACACCAGTACATTTCCCTTAAGACCTGAGCTAGTTCATTCCAAACAAGCACAGATTACGTGTTTTTTCTATGCAATTAAGTTAATTTTGCATATTACTTGGAGCAAGAGCCCAGTGTACTCCACAAGTCTCTCATGTACCGCCCCTCAATTGAACAATCTGAGGGAGGGTGTACATATTTATGCAGAGAGACTATAAAAATGGGGAGAAGTATAACATGATAGCACGTGTGGCCTTTGTTTGCAATACATTTTACGCTGATGGATTTCAAATAAACTATGGCTTCACCACTCACAGGAATAAAACAAAATGGCACATTACAGAGAAATGCTATCTCAAAACAACAGCTGTATGCATACTTTGGCTACGAATGCAACTGGCACACAGTCCCAGCAGCATTGCCTGTTCTGTCATCCCCCACCGGGAATCAATACCTGGTTACATTTAGCACAGCCTCTCTTCTGCTACCTTCATTTCATCGGCTATGAAATCGCAATTCTCTGTTTTCATTTCCTCCCCAAGCTTTCTTTGTCCATGAATTCCTCCGATTACTAATTCCCTATTCACACTCCTTGTGTATCTTTTAAGAGCCAGAGCCCACACTGGAGGTCTTTTATGTAGGGTTTTTCCCTGCAGAAGTGAACCTGCATCCCTTTATCAGAGAGACTGCAGAAAATCTCACTGCACTTAGTTTGGGGCCATTTCACTCTCTTAAGATAGTCACGTGTGAATAACGACAAGCAAAGTTTACTGTCCTGCCCTATAAGACCCCATATATGATGTGCTCATGTGTAAAGCTTTTTCAGGTGGTGCCCAAAAGGTTAGTCCCAGTTAGTGTTACATTAAACCCAGCCACATCAAAAAGGGTATATGCACAATATTTGGGATTTCATATAAAAACAAGAACGTCTGTAAGAGAACAGACCACAGGTCCCCACTGATCGGTATCCTATCTCGGATGGTGATCAACCAGCAACTGTTAGGAAAAGTCTGTAGGACAGAAAAAAATACACTCTAATACTTTCCAGTTTACGTGCTCCCACCTATTGGCAATATACAGCATAAAGGACTTTTTGAGCCAGAGGTGGTATCCACCTCTTAATACAAATCCACGGCTGCAGTGAATAAAAATGTGTCTTATTGCTAGCTACACATAACTCATTACTTGCTGAATCGAAAAGCAGAAACCGTACTCTGACCTAGGTGACCAACTGCACACCATGAACAATAAATTGTGAATAATTCAAGCAAACAGTTTATGCCCATGGGCTAACATTTGTTCACAAAGTATTTCACCATTTGTGAATAATACATAAGAGGAATGCCAGTTCATGAACAATTCACAGACAAATTCACAGGCTACTTTAGCCAGATAATTATTTTGTGGCAAAGTTCTGCTCACTCCCATGCTCAGAGAGCTGCCCATTTTGGGTGGTCTCCCCTTCTCATTACCCCTCCAGGTCCCATCGTGAGGAATGCCAATCACAAACATGTTTTTAAAATAGCCCATAGTAACTGAGGTCAGAAAAACATAGTACTTCCAACAGGTCTGCCAGTTACTAAAGAAATTCTACGTATATTGTTATGAATCTGAATCTGGTTCACCAACATACTTGTTTCACAGTTCATAAAATGTGTATGCCATTATAACAGCATTCACTGTACACAGCACTACCATTTTCTATCTTTGCCACATGAATTCATGTAAGATATGAGTGTCAGCAAAAAGCCCGTGTGTTTCTAGGTTTAGATTTCTGGATTCCTCACTGCTTTGAACGGCAATGAAGACAAAATACACCAGTGCTAATGATTTTGCCATCAGACAAAGCATATTATGCCACGCACTCTGATAACAACATTTTCCTCAGCCTTCCACTCAGTGCAAATACAAAACGTGTGTGAAACACACACCTCAGAAACGTGATTTTTTTCACGACTAAATAGCCCAAACAGATAATTATGAATATAAATGTATTTGAAAACACACACGTGGGTCACGTGGCTATGAACAGACAGGCACACAGTTTTACATGCCTGCTTAATGCGTTTCCTGGTAAAGCAGAGGCCTTAACATAGCTAATATTTGCCTTCACAGGTATTTACACTACAGTCAAAACTGAGATCTGGGAATTGTGAGAAGGGGGAAAACAGCCCTGGGAGGGCTAGGAGCAGCAAGGGAAGGACATACCCAGCAGACTTGTGCTGCAGAGAACAGGGGAGGAAGCACAGACACCCAGCTGTCCTATGGGGTACTGGGCGGGCAGTCATCTCCAACTGTCCGCCTTTCCAAAGGCCAAGTAAATGCTGCCCCCAAGTAATCCTTGTATTTCCCACTCCGTCTCCCAGTGTGTCCTGCCCTACAGCCTTCACTTCTCAGTTGTCCTCCCTCAGAGTTTGGATCCCTCCCGTTTGTGCTTTCACCCCTCTCTTGTTCCCAGCACACATGCTGTCTTTTCACTCCAAAACTCTTCACACTCAGTTTTCAGTAAGTGTTGCACGCCTACTGGCAGCATCTAGAGGTATAAATGCTTTGGGGTTTTTGTCTCTCGTAACTGGTATTCCAAGGATCTGATTTCACTTGAGAATCTGTTCATTTCTATAAATTTAATTTTATGCATCACATACATCAATAGTCCCCACACTTATATCTGATTGTGCAAAAAAAATTAAAGTCAAATAATTGCTAAGTATAATTACTTTTGAAATGCAGAAAACTAGGCCTTCTTGAAAAGAGCATTTCACACTTTTTCAGCCTATTTCTGAAGTTCAGCATCTCAGCTCATACTAGTCGTAACATTCCTGCAACTTACCTTTCAAGTTTTGACTCTGGGATGACAATTCTGCAGAGTTGCAACATTTGTATGTTTATTTGCCCACCAAACTTAATGCTAAACACTGAAGGTAATATTTTCATACTTTACACACTTCAATTACAAGTTTATTTCTATAAAATATAGTTCAATTGCTAGAGATGACTCATAAACCGGGGATTTTTCGTATCATTTCATTTCCAGCCCCTATGATGAGTATCAGGCATTCAAAAAAATTACTGCTACTTTAAAACAAATTTTCCAGATAACACAATGATAGGGTTGGATACAGTTAAAATGTCTATGAAAACGACTGAGCAATAGAGACTTTAAATCTGGCATCCTAAACCTGATTAAACTCTTCTACAGAGCACAGAACTGCAACTAAAAATTTAACGTGGCCCTGAGTGTGGAATAAGCATTTGAGAGCTGCTGTGGGATGGCTAACCGAAGGATCACAATTAATGCCCTCTGGCCCACAGAGGATTTAAGGAAAGCAGCTCACTGAAGTGGCACAGATTTTTCAAATCATCTGAGCTTATATAGAAGATATAAAATACAAAGTTCTGTTTCTCTGGCTTTCACTGGAAATCATATGGGTTAGTTATTTATTCAGTGGCAATCTGACAAACCAGTAAACCAAAGTGCCTTTCTATGAAAGCAGAAAAGACATCATTATTTTAATTTCATTTACAGCCTACCTAAAGACAAAGGCAGATAGCCGGCATTAATTTAACAGAGAAGTCTGCTCAACACAAACCATATAGGTCTGCCTACACTGATATTTACCAGTTCTAGGAGGAGTTGGGATTTTACAATATCGGAAGCTTGACGCTCAGCACACCTCCTTCCCCTAATTAGCTTTTTAAATACTCTGAAAACACATTCTATCTTCACGGAAAGAGTATTTGTCCAACCTCATAGGCACACTGTGGATTAAAAACTGCGCCTCATCGGTGATTTCCGTGTGTCACCTCTGCAGCAGCCACAAGCATGCCAGAGGTAACGGCTGCCAGGTATAATAAGGTCAACCAACCTTAAAAATATTCCTAGCACCGGTGGCATTTAAAGCTATAATTTTTTATCAGCAGCAGGTTAATATGATTTACATTTATACCTCCTTCCTTGAAAGGAAAATAAACCTTTCAGTAAAGAGCCTTTTTTAAAGCACCCTCACCTCAGCATCAAACCATTTGGCTGTCATTAACTGAGTCACATTTATGCAGATGAGGAATTTGCCAATAAAATCTATGAACACGATTATCTTGCTCCTCATCTCTGATTTTCAGAATCTAAACAGAACAATAAAAGAGCTAATTTCTTTTATTGTTATCAGCCTGTCATATTTTGCAGTAACGTTAAGCTGCTTGCAATCTTAGGGAATGTATGCATTCAAACATTGTACATTCTACAGTTCACTGTCATTTAAAAGTGCTAATGCAATGAGTATAAGAAATTAAGACTATTTTGTATATGCATTAGGTTTTATTAATTCCATGTTTATTAGACATTAATTAAATCTATTTTGCCAGCTGATTTTAAAGCGAATACCTTTCTATAGTCCTGAGGAATGACTTGTCTTTTGCTGCAATAGCAAAACCTGTGCGTAACATGTTTCCAACAGAACTTGTCTAATTGTTTCAGTTCAAAGAGCTTCCACTGTGGGAAACAATTTGGCTGTGGTCTGAGAGTTGCATCACCACAAATGTCCAAAGAAATCACTTTAATACACACTCAGAAATGAACAAATGCTCTTCTACAAGGTGCCATTCCCACTGAGACCAGACTGGCAGGCAAGGCTCTGTTCCTATAATTCCAATCTTCCTCAGGGAACAATTTTTACCATAAAAGTTTTATTCCCATTGAATAATTTTAACTTCCCTTAAAGAGAGGGACCTTTTATTGCTGCAGGATAAATAGCATTTTAAAGATTCAGGACTGAAGTTTAACTCATAGAATCATAGAATGGTTTGGGTTGGAAGGGACCTTAAAGCTCATCCAGTTCCAACCCCCCTGCCATGGGCAGGGACACCTTCCACCAGACCAGGTTGCTCCAAGCCTCATCCAGGGATGGGGCATCCACAGCTTCTCTGGGCAACCTGTTCCAGTGCCTCCCCACCCTCCCCAGGATGTAATTAGGATGAGGGTGGGGATTAGAGTTGCTTCGAATGAGATGTAAAATAGTATAAGTTCTGTGGTTGAGAATGCTAGGATAATGAACGGTTGGATTATGATTATGGTTGAGATGAAGATTCGTTTTCGAGTTAGTGGTTCTTGTTGGAGGTGGTTTTGGCTTGCGAGAATTATAAGAGGAAGAAGCCAGCAGGATAGTACTAGTAGAGGGGATGAGATCTGGTCAATGCCTGTTCATGGGGTTAGGTTTTTATGTGGAAAATAAGTTGGTAGGAGTCACTGTAGGCTGATAGTGGCAATTAAGAGACTGTGGGTAGTAGTATTTGTCCATAGGTATTTTGGGCGACCTGTTGGTCATACTGCGTTTGATGGAGCAAAAGAGAGAGTGCCAGCAACTCTTGCCTAAAAAAAGCATTTCATTCTCTATTTTGTGATCCATGATGAGCAGCCAAGCCCAATACTTAATACCTAGCTGAACACAGTATTAAACCAGAGACTTCAAGATCAAGCATTATACTTGACCTTTCGAATTTTGTTCCAATCAATACCTCAGAAATTGATTTTTCTTTTATTCAGTGTACCCAAATGGTTTCATTAAACTGAAAGACTACGTGACGACCCAACAAGGAAAGGCTATCAGAATCTATTCTGTAGTCTGTGTTATAACAAAAGCCCTAACTGGCACCCAGTGAGTATTTGAGATTATCAAACACTTCCACCTTGGTTATTATATGACCATCATACCAGCAGTGGTGTTCAGAAGAAATTATGTAAAGACTATTAAATTATCAAATTTTTGGACTTGGTTATCCATGTCTGGCAGCAGAAGACAGAGCTGGGTTTGGACTGTATGAAAGTACAGCTTCAGCCACTGCCAACTGACCGTATCAAGTATGTCAGAAAGTTTCCTAACCTAAATGCATTCGAGGCCTTTGCTACACCACACAAGTTACTCCCTATCAGGTGACAACCTCCCTCAGCAGCAATTCTACCCTAGAATAACTGAGGTAACCACACCACTGTTACTATTAGCCCCAGCCAGACTGTAAACACTTTACTCCTGTAGAGGTGGTGAGACCCAAAGGATAAAGGAGATTTCAAGAGTGGCCAACAAGGAGAATGAGCTTTTGTAGCACCCCTACCCTGGAAAGGGTCTAATAAATGTAAAGACTTCTTACTAAAAAATCCGAGATCCTGTGGGCATATGTAAAACAAAAAGAAGATTAGGGAGTGCCTTGCGCCTTTAAAGAAGCGTGCAAGCAGCCTTGTGTTAGTGTCACCACCTGAAAACAGGGTCTTAGTTAAAGATGGCCAGGCTCTATTTTCTGTGATCTGTCCCTCATCCCAAACCCACTTTTTTCTCCATGCTCCTGCTTCCTGTTCTAATATCCAAGAAGACTCCAACCCTATTCAATACCACAACCTTCTCCACAGCTCTCAACTCCTCCTGTCCCTCCTGATCTATAGGGGATTTTGGGAAGCAAGAAAGAGCTTCCCCCTCCTACCCCAAATCCTGTCTGACAGAGCCCCTTCTATACCTTCTGCCCTAAACTTCCTCAGGTTATGTGTTTACATATATATATATTTACAAGAACAGGGCTTTTTCATTAAAGCTGATTACAATTAAAGCAATCGTGACCTCTTTGTGATAAAGGAGAGGATTATGTATTTACCTTTGTGTTTTTTACTATCTATCTGAGGTCTTGCTCTTTCTTGCTTCCCAAAATTCCCTATAGATCCATTGGTCACTTTTCCTCTTTTCTTTCTCCTATCCTCTGCTACACCATGCTGTCATCTCAAACCTCCCTGCCCTCATAGTATCTGAATTTGTGTCCTTCTACCCTAATCCCACAATGACAATAATCCAGCTCTGCATTTATGCTAGCCACCCTCCTTTCATCTCTCCTTCAGTACAGCTGTTTTGAGTCCACCAAACGCCTGTTCTTTACCTCAATTAAGCAAATTAAGGTTTGGAGGGTAAGGTTGTTTGGGTGCAGACATGGGGAAAAAGGGGAATGAAAAAGCAATTTTAAAAACTGCACCCAAACCAGGAATTATCAAAAAAGGACTTTCCTGATGAGAGCACAGGTATGAGAAAATGCTTTGAAACTGAGTGGAGGAGAGGAACATCGCATGGTAACTTCCCCAGTATTCGTCTGAGCTCAAGAGCAAATACATCCATTTGCCTGTTTTCTATTTAAAAAAAAAAAACAAAAACACTACCACAAAACCTAAACCAAATCAAACAAGTCACTTTGCAAGATTTTTTTAAACTTGTGTGTCTTTAAATAAAACGAATCCTAGAAAAGCTGAGTTAGAGTTGGCTTGGTGGAAAAACGTGGACTTTTTCAAGCAGCCCTCAGAATCGCATTCAGGAATTTAAAAAGTTAAGGTTAACAAATGCTTAATCACAGTAAATCACCAGTAAAAGGAAGAAAAAACCTAACAAATCAAAATCTATTGCATGGCAACACTGAAGCGGTGGGAGTTTTATCTGGCAGAAAAGAAATAAATGAAGGAGTATTAACCATTCTGTGCCTTAAGTCAAAGCTGCGGGTGGGGTTTTCTGAGTGTGTTTTGGGGTTTTTTTCCATTCAAAACATGTTTGTCTGATTTTAAAGCTCTGGAAGATCCCAGATATGAAAACAGGCATATAATATGTTTTGGATTTAGTGTGAGAATAACATTGATAACTCCCTGATGTTTTTAGTTCTCGTGACGTCATTGCAGAGCTTATGGTATGTCAAGGACTCCTCAGCGTCCCGTCCTCTGCCAGCGAGGAGGTGCACAAGAAGCTGGGAAGGGGCACAGCCGGGACAGCTGACCCAGACTGGCCACGGGGACATTCCATACCTTGTAATGTCAGCCTCAGTATAGAAACCAGGGAGAGTTGGCCAGGGGGTGGGAATCACTGCTCAGGGATGGGCTATCGATCACTGGGTGGTGAGCAGTTACATCACTTGTTTTTCCTGGGTTTTGTTTCTTTCTCTCTTTTGGTTCTTTTCATTTTCACTACAATTTTTTTCTTAAATTCATTTTACTTTATTTTATTTCAACCATTAAACTCTTCTTATCTCAACCCATGAGCTTTCTCACTTTTGCCCTTCCAATTCCCTCCTGGATCCCACCAGAGTGGAGGGGTGAGCGAGTGGCTGGGTGATGCTTGGTTACTGACTGGGGTTAAACCATCACGCACACACAAATAAACCAAAACATGCAAAACCGGCCAGAAATCAGACCCTATTGTTAAAGTGGCAACGGTTGTTGCTTTGTGGAGATTTGTATACGTACAGTAGGGAAAAGCAGCGTGAAAGGACACAGAAAATGAGCCACAAAATAAAAGATCTAGTCTCATCAGATCTTGGGACTGCAGTACCCACAAAAAGCTAACAGAGTATGTTTTTTGGGCTGTGGCCCAGCTGAAAGAGGCTTGAAACAGTACTGACAGGGCTTAACTCAACTCCTCTTTGATTCGTGCTGCGTACAGGGAAACTGCAGTTAACAAAGGAGATCATCTCTGCCTCCAACATTTACCCTTCCTCCTAAGCAAAGCTATTGGCAGAAGTGTAACATTTGTCTACCTCTCACATCAAAAGGGACACCAATACAGACATATCCCCAATCACACCGAGAACTGTGACTGTTCTCTGGGGAAACGAATTCTTAACTTTACTTCCCAGTCCCTATAGTTCCAAGAATATATCTTGTAAATTCTTATTATGTATAAAGGTAACAGCTAATTTGAAAAATGAACACTAAAAAAAATTCAATTTTCCAACTTTCTGGCCGAAGTGAAACAACAAATTACAATAATTATAATAAATTGCAATAACTGACAGACACACCTAAACAATTTCTAGAAGTCAACCTCTAAAGACATGTGAGCACAGCCTGCCGAAGAAATTTATTCCAATAAATATTTGAAGAGCCCAGGGACAGTGCTGAAATGGAAAACTTAGCTCCTTACACTGACAGTCAAACAGACATTTCCTGCAATTCACACTGTTGATCAGGTTTTGGGGAGGTACACTTTCTGGTAAACAAAGGAAGTGTCTTCAAACATGGAAACTCTGAAGTAGGGGAAGGAAAATCTCCAAACCTTTACAAAAATGTAAGGACAGGAAACACAGGGTTATACTTACTTATTATGTTGCCCTTATTTATAATAAGGATTTTCAAGACTTTAGAGAGGAGAGATTTCAGGATTTTAAGAAAGAGAATTACACATGTTGAGAAATTCTAATAATTTTCACTTAGTAAAATGTATTGCTGGTCCAGAGAGAGCGAGCAGAAAAAAAAAAGAAAAGCTATATAATAGCTCGACCTTGGTGGACGGACAGAGGATGGGCAACTGATGTCATTTATTTGGACTTGTGCAAAGCCTTCAACACCATCCCCCATGACATCCTTGTCTCTACACTGATGGATGGACTGCTCAGTGGATAAGGAACTGGCTGAATGGTTGCACTCAGAGAGTGGTGGTCAGTGGCTCAAAGACTGAGTGGACACCAGTAACGAGTGGCATTCCGCAGGGGTCGGTGTTGGGACCTGTACTGTTTAACATCTTTGTCAGTGACAGGGATGATGGCATCGAGTGCACCCTCAGCAAGTTTGCTGATGACACCAAGTTGTGTGGTCCGAGACAAGCTGGAGGGAAGGGATGCC
>NW_010255845.1:0-17247 GCF_000690775.1 Eurypyga helias
TGCACCTTCAGGTTCCTCAGGTGTAGGAACGCCTCATTCTAATGTGTGAATCCTTGTGGAAGACATCTCTGGGAGTTTATAAACACAAGATATAAGCTCATGTTTGGCAGTCTTTGCAAGGTTACGTGATGCCACTGCTGAAGTGTCCGTGTTGCTCCTCATGGCTTATCTGAGGGTACCGCCACCAAGGTCCGTGTTCCAGATACTGCTGTGGCAGCTGGCTGCAAAAGATGAGCACAATGCTTTGTATGGCCGTGCTTTGCGCATCTAGCCTCAAGCCACAGCGGCACCTTTCATCGCTACTGATGTGCTCAGGCTCCTTTTGCCCTCTCGTTCTTGCTCTGTCTCCATCTCAGTGCAACTCTTCCTCTACAGCTTTAGAAATAATGAGTTTTGGTACTGATTCCAAGATGTACTCCTCCTCTGCTTCAGGGAAGAACAAAGCAATCTCTGAAGGAACTGTCCAGGTGGGTGTGAATCAGAAGATGTGCATAAGAGGTAAATAGAGACTAATATTAAATTTCAGTTAATGAGACCCAGCCTCTGGAAACGAAGCTAGGGAAAATGCGGTGGTAGGACAGCTTTCTATCTCACAATAGAAGCTGGATTTCATTACTCTTTTCTTTCTGGATATGTAGCTTTCAGCTATTCAGACAAATAAATTTAAGCCAGTACAATAACAAATCCTTGTCTCCCCCTTCCATGCACGATTTTTCCTTGAAACATCTCTCCAGGATGATGATACTATTCTCCTTTTCTTTTCAAATCTAAATTCAGATGTCAGCTTGTCTGTCAATAAATACCAAAGTAGTTTTTTTTAAGGTTGCATGAATTTACGAGTATGTAGATTTTGTAACGTGTTTACTAATCAATGGTTGCTGAAATTCTTACAAGATGTTTCAGGGAGTACTGGGTTGCTCTACTGATCGTAAATAATTTTCATTTAAGGAGGTATATCTAAGTGTTCTTAAATTGGGCTAGATTTCTGAATCTATAGAGCTGAATCAGTAGAGGAGAATGCAGACTGTGAGTTTACAGGGAATTTCTCTGTAGATTAATTGCAGGAGGTGGGCTTGGGTAGGGAGAGAGGGTGGGTAGCCTTAGTGCATTTCAAGGGCAGTGAGATAGTGGCTGTGGCTACCTCTAGAACTAACAGCATCCTTACCGATGCCATTCCCATTTCTCTATTGATCATGCCGTGACTGGGTAAAGAAGGAGCTCTGTATTAGTCTAAAGTCACGATCGGTGTTTGTAGTCTTCGCAAAGGCTGGAAGTCCACTCTTCTCCCTGCTGGTTAGAAAGCTTTTCAGCTGACACTGTAACCTGAGGAACATTGTATTTTGGTTTGAGGCTGGCTAATGTTACCAAGCTCTACTGGAAGCTTTATCCCCTCTCCCCCTTCTTTTATTTCTTTTTTTTCCTTTTTTTTCTCTCTTCATACCCCACCCTGCCTTTTTAAATTTTTTTCCACTCCTTTTTTTTTTTTACATTTTTTTTCTTTTGCTTGGGGTCTCTTTGGGGAAAGATTTGTAATCTTAGCCTTCATCAGACCACACAAGTCAAGAGGCTGATCCCCTCTTGGGCTTGTCAGCAGTCAGCTTATTCAGGACAGAATGTGAACTGTGGTGAGAGTGGGGGAAGCAAGTTTTTAGCCCACACTTGTAGATCTCTGTCATGGGGGGCCAGCAACACTGTGCTGTTTGGCAGTGAGGGCTCATTATGGGCCTGCCCCTTGCGGTCCCACAGCAAGGGCTTGAGGCTTCTGTTCAGTGAATGGATGCGGGAAGGGGAGTGCTTGGCCTCCTTCAGCTCTGAATACTTTCATTGAGACCCCGGTGAGAACGTTTTCCAACCGAGCGCTGTTGCGTCCTCCAACATTTGAATTGCTTGGGAATTTGTGAGGTTGCGGAGGATGGGATGCAGGCTGTGGAGGCGGTGACATCCTGGGGTTGTGCAGTGTGAGTGCTTTTGAACAAACCCAATAGTCCTGAACTGAAAGGATGTCTACTTTTTGAGTTTGGGATGTTCTTTTTTTAATTGGTGACAACAACAAAAGAGGTTATTACCTATACTCCAAAGCTTCCCTAATGTCACAAACCTGAGTGTAAGGATATGTATTGAAACAGAGCATTTACTGGTCTGGAGAAGTGCCATGGTAAATGTTAGACCATGTTGCTTGCCCCTGGCTGCAAGTGTTCAGAAGCAGCAATGTTCACAGGCCCGCAGAATCGTATTGTGCTCTTCAACTTCAGTTGACTTCAGTTGCATGAAGGTTTCTGGTATGCCCACATCACCAGTTGCTTGACACCCAAGTGATGTACCAGCTCCTGGACTCAAGCCAGTCCCTTCCCTCAGAGCAGCCTGGCATCATGCAGCTGTGACAGCTTGAGTCAATGCTGTTGTGGTAGGTGCCTTCTGGATCACCTTAGGAGGGAGCAGCCAAAAGCAGGTCCTTTTGCATCTGCAAAAGCCATGGTGAGTGAAGTTGGAGCTCTTTTCTTCTTGTGTAAAGCCACACTCAGCAGCCCAACAGCTTCCATCGTGGCCACAGCTTCTTATCATCCCCACACATCTTCCTGCACTCACCAGCCCCCCAAACCCAGTCTCTCTCACCTACCCTTGGCGCAAACTACCAAATCCTGTGCAATCTCTTCCCTTGACTCTGCCTCAGCAATTGGAGCTGAAGCATTTGCTGAAGTGTACAGATTAGTTTATAGTTCATGTAGAAAGTCACATGCGCACAGTTTAATGAAATTTAGCAGGTATGTTTGCAGCAGACTTAAGAGAAAAGGCTGTGTGTTATGGGCCTGTCATAACACACATTCTACCACTTGAGCTGTGCTGGCACAGTTAAACAGTGCAACTGCCCCAGGGCTGGAGAGCAGAGCTTTGCCTGGTGAAAAGGTGTCCCACGCACTGCAGTTTATCCTCGTACTGTGTGCGAGACGGTCATGGCCGTGTAATTCTGTTCCCACTGAGAGTTGGCAGATTCTTGTTACTTTCATTAATTATTTTTGTGATCTTGTTTTTTGTTCCTGCTCCCCTTTTCATACCCAAATATTTATACCGTGCTACCCAAACATAAGCTGGTCTTGCAACTGGAGTGGAAACCTACAAACAACTGTGCTCCTGAAATTATTCCCAGCTGAAAAGCTGAGGTGTGCTCTTGCTTCCTGCCCTGTGTACTAGGTGGAACAAATGCTCTTTCATGGCTGCTCTAACGGACTTAGATTTTTCTGACTGAATGGAGGTTGGGGGCACTCGGCACCCTCTAACACAAAGACTTAAATTTTTGTGGTGCATTTTTGTTTGTTTTTATGTCTAATGTTTTTGTACAAGCATAAAAATTTTATCAATATTTCTACAATATTGTGCAGGAGAAATGTGTAGAATATGGGGGCATCAGAAGTGATAAAATCCTAGAGAGAAAAGTGTATTTACATATGCAAATTTCACTTTCGAAGAGAAGTCTTTGATCTGTTACATCTCATTTTAGGGGTTCCAGGGATCATAGGCTGTAGTTACAAGGGATTCCATGTGCACAAAAGAAATTAAGCAAAAACATAATTGAACAATTTGATAATTAGATTATTAACAAGCTCTTAATATAACTGTCTTAATGGAAACAGCTATAAATACAAAACTATAACTGGTTACTGTCTGGTATTACATCAAAGCTGAGGAGCTTTCACAAGCAAATGTAACCCACCCTGAAATAATGTAAAACTATTAGAATAAAATTTCAGTGGATTGCACTGGGATTTTTCTTTTCTCAGTTCACACTATTAATAAAAACAAACCCAAGTGCTAATACAAATAAGGAATTATGTCATACACATCCGAAGCAGTCGGTATGATATCAACTAACCTGAATCTGGGATTAGTGAACGGAGTGAGGCAGAGAGTCATGGCTGAGGGGCAGGAGAGGGGTCAAAGGGTATCTGCTGGGTTTGGGAGCTGTGCACCGGATAAGCCTGGTGAGTCTGAGGCTGGACTGTAAAAGGCTGTTTAAGCCAGAGGAGGGAGCATGGGCATCCTATTGCTGGCAGGAAAGGAACAGGATGGTGGTGAAGAAGAAAAATGGGGATTTCCAAGAGACTGAGTCACCAAAATGTAGTTCGATCTTGGATATGAATGGAGTTTGAAGAATCCTGAGGCAGGAGCAAGCAGGACAGCCCTTTTGTGGATGAATGGCTTGGGGTGAGAAGGAGGTGGTAGGTGATAACAGGCCAAATCATAGAATCATAGAATGGTTAGGGTTGGAAGGGACCTTAAAGATCATCTAGTTCCACCCCCCCTGCCATGGGCAGGGACCCCTTCCCCTAGACCACGTTGCTCAAAGCCACATCCAGCCTGGCCTTGAACACTTCTGGGGATGGGGCATCCACAACATCTCTGGGCAACCTGTTCCAGTGCCTCACCACCCTCTCTGGGAAGAATTTCTTCCTGATGTCTAATCTAAACCTCCCTGATTTCAATTTATACCCATTACCCCTTGTCCTATCACTACAGGCTCTTGTAAAAAGTCCTCTCCCAGGACCCTTGTACGCCCTTCAGGTACTGGAAAGCTGCACTGAGGTCTCCTCGGAGCCTCCTCTTCTCCAGGCTGAACAAGCCCAGTTCTCGCAGCCTTTCGTCATAGCAGAGGTGCTCCAGCCCTCTGATCATCTTCGTGGCCTCCTCTGGACTCGCTCCAAGTGGCCAATATCCTTCTGATATTGAGGGCTCCACAGCTGGATGCAGCACTCCAGGTGGGGTCTCACCAGAGCAGAGTACAGGGGCAGAATCCCCTCCCTCGACCTGCTGGCCACACTTCTCTGGATACAGCCCAGGATACGGTTGGCTTTCTGGGCTGCCAGTGCACACTGCCAGCTCATGTTCAGATGTTCAAATGTTACTGAGGGGGAAAGATCTAGCAGATTGAAGTGAGATTGTGAGAGCCTGCATGGCTAGACAGCAGGGGACATGAGCTGCCTGTGGAGCAAGTGACTGTCAGCACCTGGTATGTGGCTGCTATTTAAAGCAGCAGCTGGCTGTGGGCCTGGTATGTGTCAAAGAGGATGTTTCAGACAGGTGCTGTCAAACCCCAGAGCTGCTTATGGATGCTCTTATGCAACTTCTGTCCACCTGAAACACAACATAAAGTCTTTTGGGAAAGCAGGGTGGCATGCAACACATCAGTAGAGATGCTGTCATCTTCCATATCTTTGCTGACCTCATCAGAATACCTTCAAATTACTTGTATCAGAGATCAGTTGGAAAAAGGTAATAGTTTCATAAACCATTGCCTTGATTTTTCCTGTACCCCTCCTTCATCTCCCCCACTTCGCACCATCAGCTTCAGGTAGGTATCTCATCTTCTCCCCCTGCAACCTCAAGGGTTGCACAGTGATGTGGCTTTGAGCAACCTGGTCTAGTGGAAGGTGTCCCTGCCCATGGCAGGAGGGTTGGAACTAGATGATCTTTAAGGTCCCTTCCAACCCAAACCATTCTATGATTCTATGATCCGGAACAGTTCCCCACCGTCTTAACTAAGCCTCCAGCTTTCATGATGCCCACTTGCTTGATCCTGGATGCATTCACATGAAGGAAATAGCTCCTAAAGATGGCATGTAACAGCTCTGCAGGTGTTGAGCTGCATATTTAGTTCAGTTGGGATGAAAAGCTGGTGGAAATCCCCATTCAGTACTAGTGTGAGATGTGACTGCTGCTGCGTGGTAAGGGCAGGTTTGTGTGCAGCTTGGAATGCTCTGCATGTACAAAGCTTTGAGGATCAGTGCAGAGGGGAGACTCACCCCTGTTTCCAAATTACCTGTTTTGAACGTTATCTGTCTAATGCAAAATGGAAACACAGAGAAGAGGCAAATACATTTCAATTTTTCATGTGCCTCTGACTGTGAATGTGCATGGGAGAGACTTCATTATTACTGTGAAGTGACTGTTATCTTTGTGATATACTTTCCCAGTGGTTAGGAACAAAATTCATCCTCTGTTTCCTAGATGACACAAAGATAAACTCTATCTGATTTTAATAAAGTGGGCAGGATTTTACTTTTACTTGCAGTTTTTTCCTAAGATTAAGATTGCTTGGGTTGCCTGATGTTTTCATATTCAAGGACAAGAAAGAAAGGCACCTTTAAGTGTGAATTTCATATGGATTTGTTAAACTGCAGTAAAACTCTTCAGGTTTTAATTGACCATAGTTAGTGCTGTACTAAGGCTTGCAATGCTCTAATTCTAGTCAATCCATATCCTTGACCTCCCCAACTCTTCTCCAGTCAAGTTAGGAAGGGTGGAAATCTGATAGTGACAGAAAAGAAAGTAGAGAAGAGACCCTGAAGGAGTGTTGTTTGAGGAGAGCATATCCAAGATGGATGAAAGATAGTTCTTCTGAACCTCAATGTGAAGTTGAGAAATTGTTAAAATTGTTTCCAGGAGCTGAGTGAATGGAAAAAAAAATAAATCCCAAACCCAGAAAGAAGATCAGACCTGCAAAGACAGAACTCTACCCATTATAAAAGCCACCAACAAACTGTATAAATGTATAGATTTTTTTTTCCCCTCCCTCTCCAAACCAGTGATCTTGCATGCAATTTAAAGATATTAATGTTTCTTAAAGTGGAGAGAAAAGCGTAAGAGTAAGCATGTAGAAATGGCTTCAAAAAACCAGGATGCTAAAGTAAGCAGAATAGTATAGAAAATTTTTAATTGAGGCATGTCAATTGTATTTGTGCTAAAGTGAAACATATTTGATAAAAAATGTTACATACTGAATAGCTCTTTTGAGAATATAGAATTATGAAATAAAAGACACAATAATTTTTCTAATGATTGTTTGCCTAAAATATAAGGGATATGATACTCATGTTTGAAAAGCAGTTACAAGAGGTTTCAGTTCGCTACAAACCCCTTTATAAATCAGGAGAATAGTAAGTGTATAGGTGTCACACATACTGTCCTGACCTTCACACTTGTGATGTTTAGTTACCATTCTTTAGGTATGACAGCTGTTTGAGAAATCACTGGTTACAGTGTCAATAGTAGCTCAGTGCTGGCATTCATCAAAGAACAGTAATGCTCTTCTCACAGGAAAAGCAGGCTGAATGTTGAAAATGTGGAGGTGTGTCAGAACAGTAATTGCAGCTGTAGCCTGGCTACTCAGAGAGGTTCAAGTGATCTGTTGATCTGATGTTTATCAAAGCTTGGAGCAACGGGGAGGTTTGAAAGGATCAAAGAAAACCTAATGTTATTCCAGTATTTTAACAGGTTTGGCCCATGTAATCATGGGTCAGTCATGCTTTGTGCTTATGCCAGATGGGTTTGAAAGGGTGCGTAACAGGATATCAACAATAAAGAACAATGTGAATGGCAATCAGAAGGATTTTATGAGAAAGAAGGTATCATCACATTTGCCACTATGGTGAAGAGTGAGAATAAGCATTTGGTTGATAAAGCTAACAATTCGTAAGCTCTTGAAAGCATCTAGTTCTAACAAGTTAGGTTAAACTTTTATCTGGCCTCCAGTTGAGTGAAGAGGCAGCAACAGCAACGGAGTTCTGTGGGGTGACTGGAAACTTGAGCAAAAATGCATCTGTGATACACCTGGGTTGCATGCCTGACACAAGGCTCCTTATAGCAGTGATGCAGAGAAGTGCTGGGAGGTCAAGGTGAACAATCAGTTGAACCACAAGCTCATAGTGTGCTCTGGTGGCTAAGAAAGCAAATGCAATCCTTCAGCATTCAGGCAGGAAGATACAAAGCAAAGAGGACAGAATGGAGCTGCTGTTTTTTCCAGCACAAGTGACGAGGCTTCTGTAACTGAGTTTTTCTATTCTTTGTGCTATAAAAAGGGTGCTGACAAATTCTGCCCCTTTGGCAACAGCTGAGTTTGTCTTCCACGTAGCTGTAGAAGAAGCTTCCCTCCAGGATACCCTATGCATGCTGTGGCCACAGATTCAGTCTGGGCTACAGAGCTCACTGGGCAAGCATTGGATTTGCACCACTGAATGCATATTTAGATTTTCCTGCTGCTATTTTATTTTTTCTTCCCAACCCAATTAAAAATCTGGCTGCTGTCTAGCTATCAAATGCTAACACAGACACCTGTGTGCCAGATGTGTACAGCTGTAAGTCCGTCAGTGCTGATCCATCATCAGAGCCATAAGCCAATTCCTGGAGCAATTAGAAAACACTTTTTGTTTTTCCCTTTCTTCTGTCCCTCCTCCCCATTTTTAATCCTCCTATTTTTCCAGGGTTTTCTCTCTTGTGCTTCCTGCTGCTTCAAATTTGTAAGGTGAGCCTTGCTCAGACTTTCTGTCCCTTTCAGATAAGACAACAGAGAGCCTAAACCAAAGGAACACATTTTTCTGTCTGCAGAGTGGCCAGTTTATAGTGACTAATGGTAAATTATAAAAGTCCAAATGTCAGTAGTATGTGCCAGCTCAAGAAAAACACCTTGAAAATAGTAATGTTGTGAGGGCTACAGCAGAAAGGATTAAGATCTGATTTTTCTTCCCCCTACCTGAGAAGAACCAGTCCCCCAGACGTGTTCTGGAGGTATGGACAATAAGACAGGGAGTTCTCCCAGTGCCCTTTTGAAGGTGAAGGCCCAAGTCAGCAAGCAGCAGAAAACAGTTCTTCAACTTTGAGGGACAAAAATGGTAATAATTAAAGAAGTGGGTTATGATAACTGTGCAGAGGTCTTTATTGCAGTTGGTAAGACAGTTTCTTTGCAAGGGCTTGATGGAAACTGAGGCTGTAAAAAGCCTCTTTCTTATTCCACTAGGCTTGAGACAGAGGTCATAAGGGCCTCTGTCTCCTTTTGCCCAAGTTCCCTACTTACAGCTCTCCAGTTCAGGATTGCCTCCTCTCTCCAGCACGTAGTAACAGTGCTTATGGGGAGGTGTGCCTGCTGGGGAGAGAGTTTCAGAAGGACAAGAAGGCAGTATGTTCTACTTTACTAGCAAAGGAGATAGTTTCATCTGCTCAGCTGGCAGTGGTAATGGATGGCTTATGTGGAGAAGACATACTGGGTGTGAGGGAAGTCTTCTGTGACAGGGGGTAAGGCAGTGTGATCTTGCCCAGAGAAGGCATCAGCTGCTATGTACAGAGCAATAGAAAAAGGGAGGTCACCTCGCTGCCCCCTTAGTCATGCTCATGTGCAACTTTGGCTTTTGCTTACCAAAACACCGCTCATGCTAGCAGAGATCCTGCCACCTTAGATAATTTAGATGATTCAGTCTTTACTTAGCAAAGCTAACTGATTTTTATCCAAGGATTCCCAGCTCAGTATGATGGTACAGTGCTAGTAATTTATAGTCGTAGTGTGTATCCTGTCATGCTTATTTGAGGAAAACCTCCCATTGACTTCAGTTTATTTGAACATACTTTTGCCTTAACAGAAGTGGTGCCATTATAACAGTGAGGGGCTGTTTTTCAACTTTTGGGTCTCTGGAATGCTGAAGACAGCATATCTCTGAAATGTAGCCTAGAAGATGATAGGATATGTTTAAGTTAGGGTGCAGAATCTCTTGGAAATTAGCCCAAGTGCCTCTGGAAAGTAAGTTTACAAGTATAATCTCTTTATTGGGCTGGAAAGTACACCCTCAAGAGAGAAAGGAAAACAAAGGAGGGTGGTTTTTTGTTTCTTTTGTTTGTTTGTTTTTTTCTTAAATAGAGACGAACCATGGACTAACAGGATTGTGTTTAGGTCAGAGATGTTTGCACAGTCATGGAAAAACATGTGTTTTTTATCAGGGTTAAGGCTTCCCTCCTACTAACGTTTCTTAATTAGTTCTTTTACTCCCTGCCTGTGGAGAGTAAGTCTGGAAAACACACTTCTTCCTGGACAGAACTTTGATCGTTGCTTTCCCCTACTTCTCACCTCACCTTGTATGATGGATTACATACCAGCAATCATTGCTGCCTGGACCCTTTCAGAAACAAAAGAACAACTTGAGTCTTCTGTGAGCATCTTCAAGTGGAAGCTGACCTCTGCGATTTAGTTAATATTGACTTCTTTGTTTTTCCCTGAAGATCAATGAATAATACTGGTTTTGAAAAACACATTTTGATAAGACAACCTTGACATGCATTGTATAGTTGAGTTTTCTCTGAGGTAGTGACAGAGGTTTATAATGTTAACTTGAATAGTTGGCCAAATCAAATAGGGTTGCGCACAAAATCTTAGCGATATATCCTATGTTAGCATCTGCTATATGTTTGCAAAAAAATTAGTGTGTATGAGGTATCTGTATATGAATTCCTGTCCAGCTGGGCTCCATGTAACATTTAAAACCACAAATTGCTCATGCTATTTCTTGCCTGCCTCTCTGTCCACCAGCTGAGCTCTGCCTGCTTGCACCATGTCTCCTCGTGAGCCTTGTGCAAATGTGTGTGTGATACAGACCGTGCTTCATGCTGAAGGTGGTTGTTCACTTTCGCTGTTGAGGAAGATGGGCACCAAGCTGGGTAGCAGGAAGGAAGGGATTATTCTGTCTGCAGTCTGCTTTCTTAGCGATGGAGTTAAAATGTCATGTGAACTGTAGAGCAAGGTATAGATTTATGAAGGGAAATGAAAGAGAGGAGGATGTTTCTGCATTACCTTACGTGATCATACAGTAGTGCCATTCCCCCTCTTCATAGGATCAGAAATGCATTTACCCTGGTACAGCTGTCTGTGTACTTCAGCATTTCTTAACTAGTGCCTGTTTGCTGAGTGCATTTTCAGTGGGTAAAGCAAGAATTCCTCAGCATACCTGTCTATGATGGGTTTCTGCAAAGCAAAACTTCTTTCTTCCTTCTTATGTTGCCATGTGTTTTTTTTTAGTTCAGGACCAAAGATGAGGGATTAATTACTATCTGGTTACAGTGGAGAAGATGAACAACCAAACATAGCTGGAATTGGTGTTTACTTGAGCTTGAAAACTCAAAGGAAATGTGAAAAGGTTCCTTACAAGACAGCTCAGCGTGCACTCTGTTTAGTTCACTGCTTGCCTTGTACATTTATGCTATGGTCTGTGTTGTGACTGATCTCCCGAAGCTTTCAGACCTCTTACACACCTTCACTTGTTTATTATAGGAATAGGAGTTTATAGTAATGCTGTTTATACTAAAGATGGGTGAACCATTATAGCAAGAAGAGGAACCATCGTGAACATTTGCCCTGCACTCAAACCAAACTCGTTTGTGATTTTTTTTTTAAGTTCTGTTTCAGTTTTCAGTGTACTTTGTTCTGTCAGGACTGGAAATGAGTGCCAAAATATAAATAGTATTTCCAGTGTCAACCTCAGATTTCACGGGCAAATCTGCTTTCATGCCAGGGAGTGCTGGAGTTTCTTAGACCTCACAAGTTTCAGTAGTGAATGTAACCTTCCCAACTCCTGCTGCTTTGTGTAGCTAACTTATCCAGTGAGGTTTGCCCATCACTAGTTCATATGGGACAAGATACTGCTTATTGAACTAATAAGCGTTCCTAGGGGAATGTGTGCAGATGATTGTTTCAGTATTTCATCTACAACCAAAGTGCCATGTAGCTGCATTTCCCTGCTATTCAAACAAGGGTGTAGTAATTATCCAGCTTTTGGCCTCCTTCCTGCTAAGCCTGTCAGTTGATTCTTCTGTGAAATTATAGTGGAGTTCCCCGGTGCAGAATAAGAAAGTAAACTTTTTCTAGGCTCTATCAGTTTTGTTTTGAGAACAGAAAGTGACTAATGTGTTTCTGGAAGCTGAGTTTCTCCAAATTTATTTGCTGTCCTGTAGGCTTTTCTGTTTCATGTTCCAGACTTGGATCCTATGTTGAGCTATCATCTAGCAGACTCTGATAGATTAGTAGGGCCAGTCTTGGGACTAATCAATTCAGGTTGTGCCTGTTTTCCTCCTTTCTGCTCCTGAGGAAGAACAGTCTTCCTTTCCTCCTTCCCTCTCTCTGTTTATTGTTGTATCAGAGAATGATCTGATGTTTGTTTTAACACTGAGATGAAGCTGAATTCACTGCTGTCCAGCACTCTTTAAAGTTGGTGTGCTACTTGAGTATTTATATCACGCTGACATTTGCTTACTTTAGAGAAGGCTTTATTTCCTTGGAATGTTTATCATGGTATCCAGGAATTTCCATGTTGAACTGCTGCTGGATCTGAATGTTGTATATAATTACCTGGGTTCGCGCCCAGTTGCCTAAGTAAAGTTAACTTCCAAAGAACAACAGCTAGCTCTGTGGCATTAGCTAGCTGAAGGAAGAGCTGGCAAGGATTTTTCCTGGTCTGATGTGGAGCAACCTGGAAAGAAGACTCACACCTCATTTCTGCTATATAGGTGGCTTTGTCTAGCTTATTATGGTGAAAGTAGAGAGTCTTTTTTTTCCCTGCGTACCTGTCATCATGGGTGGGGTGCCTATATCTGATGTGATCTGTTGACCTAGTTATGGTCTGGGTTGGAAAATAAGATTTGACGTCTTTTCCATCCTGCTTTTCCCCCTGATTTCTACCAGTCCCTTTCCTGCAGGTTATGGGGGAAGGTTGGTGCAAAATCCAGTTCCTGCCCTCCTGACACACTTTGATGCTCTGACCCCCTTTGTGCATAGAATTGAAATGACCAGCTTGAGGCATGATCAGATCTCAGCCTCCTGTTGTTTCCCATCAGCTTATATTACTCTCTTGGGCTTC
The DNA here is from genome assembly GCF_000690775.1 of Eurypyga helias. Taxonomy (NCBI): domain Eukaryota; kingdom Metazoa; phylum Chordata; class Aves; order Eurypygiformes; family Eurypygidae; genus Eurypyga; species Eurypyga helias. The sequence continues at coordinate 12,663 of NW_010255845.1, forward strand.
TGGGGCTAAAACTGCTCTTTCGCTGCTGTGCATAAAGAGCCACCATGATTTATGAATCAATTAATCACTGCATGCTGAGGAGCTGTTCACGGTAGTTAAACAGTGAAAATAAAACGTTTGAATATAGAATAAAGATGGATCATAACAAATATGACCAATGAATTTTCTCCCTCCCTATATTATACCCCCCACCCATTTTTCTCAGCACAGTTAAACTATCAAGACATGAAATTTGTCTATCTTGGGTGGCATGGGGTTCATCAAATTACTTGATAAGGGTGATGTCTAGTTGTCTGATTTCCACCCCCCTTTTTCCCCCTCATTCTTCCAGTCTGATTTCAGTTTTCTGCTGAAGCTGATAAAGCCACAAAGGGCGGGGGGGTGGGAAGAAAAAAAAAATTAGATACTACTGGTTGTAAATCTTTGAGTAGTCATAAGAAAATCCACCAGTAAGTCTGCAAAACTTACGAAGGTGAAGTCTGCCCTGCCTGGTCTGTAAAACCACAAAAATGTGGTGTAAAATTTCCAAGAAATATTTCCATCACATAACTGCATAAGAAATATCTTCATCCACATAACTGTCATTGTTTGCTCTGTGTAACACACACATCATTGCTGTGCGCTTCTAAAACGGCACATTACTGTAAGAACTAGGCACATTTGGTAATAAGCCCCTGCTAAGACTGCTGTCAGGCTTCACACCTTACTGAAGCACTTTGTCAGTGGTGCTCTCCACAGAGCAATATGCTGCCCTGACTGCAGCCATTGAATGCTGGCCTAAATTGCAAAGATCTACCTGTGAAGTAAGGATGAGGCAAGAGGTTTTTAAACCTGGTCACGGGGTTTTGCACCAAAACGACAAAGAAAATTATTCATTACAAATTATTGACCTTATACATGCTTTATTTTCTAAATAAAATGTTGTTTTATTTTATATCGTCAGTCGATACCCAAAATAGTTTTAGAACATTTCATTAACAGAAAGGTGGGGTTTTTTCCTGGCTGAAAAATATATTCTTGGTAAATGAAATGCTGAGAAGCTCTTGGAAGATTTATCAAATATCCATGTTTTGAATTCCAAAAAGTATTTTGGAAGCATGATGGTACTTCTGGGTTTTTTCATTTTTTCTTTATAGGCAGGCTTAGAAATATTATGTTTTCATTGCAGAGTATTTTCTGAGTACCAAAAGCTGGCACTGATGAGTGGATGGATTTGTGAACCTTGCTACAAGCCCACTGGTTTTAGTGGAGTTGCTCTTGATCTCACCTGTGTTACTAGGAGTAGATTTCATTCAAGCCAGAAATTAGGTGCAGTGGTGTGAAGCAGGTTAATTCATTTTCTCTGCCATGCCTTGAAGCTTGCAGTGGAATTATAATATTTGCCATTTATCAGTAAAAGAATTTTTCTTTCCAACACAATCTAGCTTCTCATTTTTGTTCAGCTCTGCTGCTGGCGTGTGTTGACTGTATCTAATGGCCTTTGTTTGCATTCTAAGCTTATCTCATAAATTGGCTTTTGAAATGCATAATCAGCAGTAATAATGTTAAACCACAGTTAAACATTTCTCTCCTGTTCTCCCCCCTCCCTTCTCTGTTTTATTTTTAGGACCCAGGTTTCTCTTCAGTGATTCATGACAAACTCCAAGTTCCCAACACCATTCGTAAGGCATGGAATGAGAAGGACAACAGATGTGATGTTTGTGCCACGCACCTGAACCAGTTGAAGCAAGAGGCCATTCAGATGGTGCTGACCTTAGAGCAGGCTGCCAATTCAGAACATTATGATGCCTCGCCAGGCTCTCCCCCAGCTCTCTCCACTATCCCCACGTTAGTGAGTCCCCGGCACATGGGCAGCCTGCAACCCAGGGACTGGGCGTACATGCCCCCTCCTTATGCTACATCTAATTATACAGGCTTTGTTGCCAACAAACACAGTGGAAAACCCAACAGTCTAGGAATTGTCAATGGGCTGGAGAAGAAAAATGGCTCTCCTGGACACCAAGCTAAGGTCAGCTTTCAAATGGCCACCAGCCCCAGCAACGGTAATGTTCTCAACTCTGTGGCTATCCAGGCTCATCAGTACCTTGATGGCAGCTGGTCTTTGTCAAGAACGAATGGCGTCACTCTATATCCCTACCAAGTAAGTGTTTTAAAATAACAAAGCATGCTCGCATTTTTTACATCAAATCTTGCCTGGGCATGTTAACACTGCTTGCTGCTCTTGGGGGGAAAGTAGGGCCATTTGCATAGGGAGCACCAGAACAAGGAGTGCTGTAAATTCCCTTTTCCCTGACATGGGGTTGAGTTGGGTGGGACACAGATCACAGCCAGTATTAGAAAACTTCTTATTAATTCAGCTGTTTTATTAATAATAGACCCAAACTGTTGTTATCAGTAGCAGTTAACTGTTCACAGAGTAGGTGCGCTTATCCCCTCGCTCAGTTCACACTCTTGCTCGTAATACGTGGTTGGAGCAACAGCCGGGAGGCCAACCACACTTGTTTACTCACAGGTGGAAATCTTTACTGGTGCACCAGTGACTTCTGGGTGGGTGTTCAGGAAGTACCCAGAGGGTCCTTTGGTTCATGTGTGCATATGAACATATAGTCTTTGTCTAATTATACCAGGCACTACCTTCATTGATGTGTTCTAAGTTTTCTTACACTCTTATCGATGCTGGTGTGTGCTGATGGTCTTCTGCAGATCTGACTGAGTCTTGGTGTTTCGATTTTTATCAGTTCTCATGGATTCAGCAGGCCAACTAGACTCCAGAGCTTAGCAGTTCTGGGGAGATTTTCATGAAGACTTTTTACAAGAGCTTGTAGTGATAGGACAAGGGGTAAGGGGTACAAATTGAAATCAGGGAGGTTTAGATTAGATATCAGGAAGAAATTCTTCACAGAGAGTGGTGAGGCACTGGAACAGGTTGCCCAGAGATGTTGTGGAGGCCCCATCCCTGGATGTCTTCAAGGCCAGGTTGGATGTGGCTTTGAGCAACCTGGTCTAGTAGAAGGTGTCCCTGCCCATGGCAGGGGGGTTGGAACTAGATGATCTTTAAGGTCGCTTCCAACCCAAAACATTCTATGATTCTATGATTCTATGTACTTCTCAGCATGTTCTTTTCCTCTTCCTTGGACTGCTGATTTCTGGTACACCATAACAATAAGTACCTGTAGAATGCATCACACCAGCTCACACAGAAGGGGATTTTATGACAGGAGGTAGGGAAGAGTCTTTTATGACAGGAGGTGGTCTTTCTGAGGCATTTAGTTGCAGGTGGTGGGATTTTCAGAGTGCCCAAGCACTGGAGGGTTGCAAAGACAAGCCTACTTTTTTGAGTTCTTCCAGCCATCCCTGTTGGCTTCCTTAGGCACATAAATACCATTGGAAGTTGGTCTTTCTAAAGTTATGAAAAGATTGTAAGATAGATCCCTAAATTAATATTTAACATTTATTGGCATGAGAACAGCAGACATTACAGCCAGAAAAAAGTAATGTTATTTGTAAGCATTTAGATATTGTCATGCACCAAAGAAGACTTGGTAAAACCAGGATTGAATTACAGTTATTTCATCTGGAAAATATGTGACTTTAGAGTTTTGTGGATGTATGCTCTAGTGAACCTGAATCACATTTGAGTAGGTCAATATGCGATCATTGTTTATCTAAGAAAAAAAAGCTGATCTAAATGTGATCTAAGAAAAAAAAAAAACCAAACCTAAACAAAGAATGCACATTAAGAAAAGTGAATAATTACTATTTATATTAGGAAAATCAGTTCACTTTTATTGCATTCACAATCTTTTAGGTTCATATTCTATGAAAATGTTTTGTTTACTTTTTAATAATATTCTTGGTTCCTATATGGTTCATTTTATCTTAAAAATGTTCACTAAGGAGAATCTAATATTCAAAACTTTCCCCACTGATCCTGTAGTTTGGCTCCCGTTAGATTAAGGACTGGAATCTGTTCTTAGATCAACATCTTAAATCTCTCTCCTATATAAATGTGTGTATATATATATTTTTTTTTCTTTGTTTGTTTGTTATGCAATTGCTGTTAAAATTACAAAACTCTGCTAGGGAAGAGCACTAGGAAGATGAATCTGTTACCTCATAGTAATTAGAAACCTTTTTGATTTGAAGGCGAATAAAAAAGAGATGCTAACTACTTACTTGGAAATGTCTATATATTAATTAAATGTTCTCCCCTTCCCTTAAGAACAGCGATTAGAAAATCCTCACTGCGCATTAGCTAAGAGGAATGGAAAATAATTTCTTGTGATGAAAAGCCTCGCACTTCACACAGAAGTACAGTACCCTTCTACATCATAATCTTGTTAAATTGATGTCCAGGGAGAAGTCAGTCTCATGGCCCTAGACTTAATGGCGCCTGTTGTAGACACCTCCCATTGTAAATTAGCTTTTGTTAGACAGTCTAGATAACTTGACAGGAGTGTTTGAGTACCATGAAGCCTGACTGTATTTTCTTCCTCGAGGTATCACCAAAACCAGAAAACATTAGTTTGGAAGTGACATTCTGTGACTCAGAATTGATTCATGTCAACATTAGGCAGCAAAAAGT
>NW_010255845.1:17330-30471 GCF_000690775.1 Eurypyga helias
CCTTCCTAGAATCTTCCCCTCCAGACTGTCTAAAATTAGAACCTTGTTATGGGGAATGAATGACAACTTTTTTTTTTTCAATTCTGCTGGAAAATAATAACATAAAAAAATTGAGTGTTGTGATATTGAATGGGAAGGCTTAACTTACATCCCACCATTCTACTACTTTTGCGGAAAGAGTAATTGCTATCAGGACTAAGTAAAACAAATGTGAATTTATATACTACCAAATTTAGTGATATAATATATGTTTAGAGCCTGAAAAATAGAAGTAGTAATTACATCTTTAACTGGAGATGCATGCCAGATGTGAAAGAGCCTTTCCAATAATTTTATGGAGGCATTGTGGGAACTTATCAGTGGAGTGTCCTAAGAATAAGTCAGAGAAATAGCTGCTAAGAATTGTTTATGCAAAACTGGTCCTACCTGGAGATTAGGAGATGGCACAGATGACCTCACCTGTCCCCACTGGCCCTGTTTTATGTGATTCCAGGTTTAGCCACACCTTGAGTAGACTGAAACCAGAAATTTGGTTCCACAGACCTGTGATGTCCCCTAAACCTGGCTCACAAATGAACAGCTGACACTTTTCTTGTAAGCAGCTGAATCAAATTTTGCTGGGAAGTTTTCCTCTTACAAAACAGGGTATTAGAGGCAGGGAAAGGGAATTGATTATCTTTCAAAAAAAAAAAAAAAAAAAGGCATGGCCTGATAAAACCTCCTACAAACAGTGGAGTGCTGAAATGGTTACATGGTCAGGGTAAAAGTGACCCTTTCTGTTGAATAGATGTAGGAAAATACCAGCCAAAATTCAATAGAATTTGATCCAGAGTCTGAAAATCGTGGTCTTTCAGTCATCAGCAGGTAGCATTTGTATAACCTGGGGATCAGACTGTGTTTTAACACTCATAAATGCTGCTGCTGATTTCCCTATCACTCAAAGGGATTTCAGTCCTTTCCTGCTCAGAGAAAATTCATTTAAATTAGTGAGGTTTTACCTGAGAAGGGCTGTAATTATTTGTGCTGCTGCTAATGTGAATTGCAGGATACCAGGATACGTGTTAAGTACATTTATGTTGCTCACTGGTTATTACATAGTGCTTCTAATGGTAAAGAAACCTTTCGGCCTGGGGTACTATTGTAGGAGCCAGAAGTCCAAATACCTTGATGAAATGTTCGCTTCTTGTAATTTTTATGCAGGATGTGATAAGAAATTGAATGCATAATGGTTTATTACTTTATTAACCAAAGCTGCTAACATAGCTAAAACTAAACCACCACATTAAAGATTAAGATAGATTTAAGTTCTTAGTAGTTCAGACTGATTTAGGGCTTGCTTTCAAAGGGAAAGGAGTTGAAAATAGTGACTAGATTAAGTTGGTTACACTAAAACACTTTTTCTGGAGTTGAAGTGCTCCTCTATTTAGAATTAGTTGTTAGTCTTCAGAATGGGCACCCTCTTTTACCCCAGATTAGCTGCATGGTTCTCACATGTCAGTGTGCCTCTAAATCAAAAACATGGCATTAACTGCACTGTGGTGTGAACTGCAGAATCATAAAACAGTGGGCATTTTCTTGGTCCTCTAATTACCTTCCTGGAGCTGCATGAGAATCTTTTCATGCCTTTAAATTAAAGACATTATTTAAAAAGGCAAAACAAACACTAGCACAGTCTCTGGTAGATTTGAGTGACAGGAAGGTAAGAAGGAACCAGAGAACTGGAAAAGGCAACTGTTCCAGGAACACTGTGGCTATGAAAGGAAAGGATGGCTAACAGAAAACGTGGGTGAGCACCTCCTGCTCCAGACCTTGCGGTTGTGAAGTTTGAATTTGGTAAGAAAAAAGACAGTGTGTGTAAGGATTTGAGTAGGGGTATTGTGAAACATAACTATATTCAAGAAAAAAGTGTTCCTTTCTCCCCTGCACTTAAAAAGACCCTTTTGACCAAAAGTTTTTGGAAAATCAGATCTTAAACTACTTCAGAGCCTCTTGGCCCCAGGCATAATGATCTCAAGCCTATTCAGAGAGTTATCAAAGGCTTTGTTTGTGTACAATTGATGAAAGCCTACAGTATGTGCGTTCTGTTTCCTCTTTATGTATAATGTGTATTTAGAAGAACACTGTTCTCTGAGAAAGTACCAGCTCGTTCTGGAGCTTTGCAGTGATGAATGATTTGTTTGGAGTTTACTTAGGTCATGGCTGTCTCATAACACATCAGTTCTTTCAGGCAAAGGCTTTTTAAAAGAAACTGGTAATGATTAGAGTTGGGCACAAGATGGAGAGTTCAGATACAGAGCCAATGCCTGTGTGTGGGGTATTCCCATACAGAATTTTGATTCCAAGCTTTTTTTTTTTCCAAGTCTCTGCTGTCTAATTTATTTCTCTTCTACTTGCTGCTGCTTCCATCGCTTCTTAAAGTGTTCCGCAGGGTACAGCTTAAAAAAATGCTAATGATTGCTATAACAGTGCCAGGGTAATTTAAGTAGCTTCTAAAGCATATAATGCAAGGTAAAGAAATCAAGCAATATGCTCCATCTGTAGAATAACAGGTGTCTTCTATAATTATTCCATGATTCCTAGAGCCAAACCTATTCTGCCAAAGCATCTTTGCAATAAAAGGGGATTTGTATGCTGTCTCTACTACTACCATGTTTTTATGTGACCACACACAATTCAGTACAAGTTACCTAATGCACGTTGTGTTTTGCCTTTTTGCAGTTAGGTTTTGGTCCAGGATTTTTTGGATGGCTTATGTTTCAATAGCAGATCAGTCACTGAATGAGATCCACATTTGAGTGTGATGGCTCCCTGAACATAGCAGAAAACTGTTCCTATTACTGCAAGCTCATGAATGATGATGCTGAACAAATTTGTGCAAACTCTTACATTGATGTAGGTGTGTGGTTTGTTGGTTTTTTTTTTTTTTTTCTTTTTTCCCCATTCTGTGACCTGGACTCTAACAATGAAGTAACTCTATAGTGAGACTGTAGGCTGAAAGTGCAGAAATTACTTCCAAAGTTTGTTTCACTAGCCAAAGAATCAAATTGTCAAACATTCATTGGCACTGAAATTATATTCCTGCTTAATTGTCTCTGATGCTGTCATCCTTCATGCATTAGTTATCTCCGAAGCAGCTTTCCTCTAAAAGCCTTTTTAAACCACATCACTAATAATTAGATATGACCCTACTAAAGTCCAGCGTATGTCATCAGCTGACATTTTGCCATGATTGTTTGATCATTTAATCTGTATATTACAGGAGTTGGCTATTTGTATTTCATTCCTCCTGTCCATCCCCTCAACTAACAGCCCCATTGTATACTGATTCCCTAATGTCATCAAGAGGAGAAAATGAAGTCTGTGTGAACTGTAGGAGCGGTTTCTTTTTTGCATTACTCTGGTATGATTTGATCTCTTTTGGCATTTTTATGCATGGCTTAATGACCTTAGAATCATTACTTTTCCCCTTCATGATACTGGGAGCACCAAGGGAAGAAAGAGGTAAAGGGTATCCCATGGACTGAAAAGAGCTAAGTAGGCTTATCCTAGGAGTATGAAAACCCCATGACTCAGCTGTGATGTGAGGAAGAAATCTGTGGACTATTAGAAGAGTGAGTTAATCCTGTAAATTAGGGAAAGCCAGAAGATCACAATTAGTGAGGATTTGGAGTCTTGGTTTCCTCCCCTGCTCTGTAGCTTAAGGATTTTGTCCATGTGTGAGACTAGTTTCTTTTCTGAAATAATAGCTGTGCTGATTGCTTGCATCATTGAACAAAAGTATAAACTGTGAGGAAGGGAGACTCAAAATTGTCAGACACGCTGACTCAAAATTGTCCCATTGTTTTCCATGCTATAAATAAGGTGGCACAGAACTGGAGAGAAAAGTATTCGGCTTTTGTTGAACATAGTTGAAGAACATTGAGAGTTAACTTAAAAGGCAGCCCATTTGGAAGCGAGAAGAGGAAATATGCTTTTCATGCAATGCACAGTTCTGTGGAACATTGCCGTGGAAATAGTATTGAGGCCAAGAGCTTAGAAAAATTCATAAAAGGATTATGTATTTATGTGGGCAATAAAAACCCTGCTTCTTTCTGATATTAGGATAAAAAAAAAAAAGAGAAATTTCTATATAGCACAAGGCAATGGGTATCTTACATTCTATGGAGAAGGCTTCCTTTCCTTATCCAATATATAGCTAAGGACTAGAATTCCTGAAACTACCACTGGAGCTTCCCAGGACAGGTGTAACTGGGCTGACTGGGAGAAGGGTACTGTGATACTTAGACCTTAGACTCTGTCCCTCTATTCTGAAAGTGGCCCTTGAGTAGCAGCTGGAGAGAAAGCCTAGATTAGAGCCTGAACCTGGTGAAGGATAAACACCAGATGACACCAGATGACCGGTGCTGTGTTTTGGATGGAGGCCTGAGATGAAAAGATTAGTGAAGAGTGCTTTTCCAACAGTTTCAGCAACATTGCCAGAGTTCAACGTAGGTGTTGTACATTTCAGAATCATTTTTTTTTTATTTTTTTCTCTAATTTCTTACTCAAGTGCGTAAAGACTTACGGTTTCTAAAATCTCTCTTGGGTTGAATCATTCATATGAGCAACATGTTGGTCTTTAAAGCTGCATAAAGAGTCAGTCCTGTGGCTCATATTCCTTCTGTACCTTGCTGTTCTTCAACATCTGTTGCAAGAAGAATTAAGATAGAAATGTACAGAACCAAGGGTAACTCATTCTAAGTCAGATGTGGAAGGGAAGGAGGGGATGACAAAAGAATTAGAAAGCAAAGTTTTAGGAGTTTCCCTTCAGATTTCCAAAGAGAGCCACTCAAAGATGACACAAATCATTGTATTATCCCCTTGATTGAGACTTTTATTTCTCACTTTGTTTTACATAAATGAGACATAGAATTAAGAGTAGATTTAGAAACTTCATCATAAGTGGGTTTTTTTGTTTCCTTTTTGTAAAATCCTGTTCTAACCTTTGATTTTGCTTGGAAAAGGATTTTGGCTTTTAAATATGAAGAATTGTATTACTATGCAAAAAATAAATTGACAAATCCTTTTGCTTTGATGCTATGCTGTGCTTCTGGGAAGTAAGGAATAAATAGCTAGAGGCTGATGTAACTCTGAAATGTGATTCCACACAGTTATCATGTAAACCATTGTTTTCCTTCCTCTAGAGTGTTTCTGAAATGGCATCAGAAATGGTGCATCAAATTCTCTGTTGGGACAGCTCTCTTTAGTACAGTGGAACTGACTTAAGGTGGTTGATTCTTCCCTTATATTCCAGATCATTGTGAACTCGAGAGGTGAGTGTTGTCAGATAAAAAATGCATTCGAGGCCAGACTCCCTTCTGTCTCACTCCAGGATAATTGCTTTGCAGTTTATATGGCTACCTTGGTAGAGGACAAGGAGACCAATGTCAACCCTATGAAATCTGTTGAGCTAGTGTGTGAGAACAGCTGTGGGGATGGGAGTGAATATGGTGTCTTACACTCCAAGTGGGCTCAACTTTGGGCTGATGGATGCTGAAGCTTTCTTTTTCCAACACCTCTGATCTGATCCCATGCTGAAGACCTTGTTGAAACTGATCCTCTTGACAAATGAAAGCAGGAGGCTGATTGTCCAGCAGCTTTTGAACTTTGTATGTGCCTAGCTGTATTTCATGAAGGATTACATCTGTACAGGGGTGAGAAAAAGCCCCTCCCAGCTAATGAAACCACCTTTTAAATCTACAAACATCTCTGAGGAGAAATGAAATTGCACTTCACCTTTCACTCCCACCTAACCTCTCTAGCTGAATTCAGAACTGCTCCAAAAGCTGAAAGGGAAGGGTAGGTAATCAATTGTCATCTTCCAAGGAGTTGGTTGGTGCTCATTGTGTTTAATGTCACTAACAATTCTCAGTAGGACCATCTGTAGCTTTTGTATAGGCGCGCAAGAGTCACCTGCATTTATGTCATTAAGAAATTGGAGGAATTCGGTTTTATAAGCCAAAAATTCTCAGACGTGACTAGTAGATATGAATGACAAGTGACTAAGCTATAACCAGTGCAAGGTAATAGTTGTATGGGTGGGAGAACAAGTGAAATGTTTCTGTTGCGACAGTGCTTTGAATCAAATGTATGTATCTGTTATGCTTCACTTCAAATTGTTTGATTCGCTCTTGAATTTGTTAAAGGCAGCGTATGTATGTGTTTATTAAATCGCTGGCTAAATTTATGCACAGGTTTTTGGCTAATGGGAAAGACAGAAAAAAGAATTAAAGGTTAGAACTATGCTTGATGAAATGACTTCTGCTTCCCTAACTTCATTGTGGCTGCATGGATCTATGATGAGTGCAGCTCAGTGTCACTGGATAATTATAAAACTCACCTGGGATGTGAATTCTGCAATTTCTTTACAACTTTCACTGCACTATCTATTACTTTACAAGGAAGTCAAGACTATTACTACTAAAAACAGAGTTTAGGCCTAGTTTTGAAAAAGATTTTTGTTTTAAAGCATGTAGTATGATACTTTCTTTTCTGTAAGAGACATATAGCTTGTGGATAGGGTTTATTATTGCTTTTCTTCCTGACATGTGGCGTGATGATAGCTAGGGCTAGATCAAGATTTCTGGAAAGGGGCTTGAGACAGGGGTTGTGTATGCGCAGGTTATCTAGGTTATGAGATTTTTCCAAGCTCAGTGATGTGGGTTTCTCTGCTTCCTTTTCCATTCACTGCTTAATGACTATAATCACAAATTGGATTTATTTGCCTCTTCTCCCTGCCCCCTCAATGCTCTGTCTCTGAAACAGGGACAGTTGGCACTGGTGCAAGGGGCTGTTAGTTCTGGAGCCTCTAGGCATTTCATGATATAATGAGTATGAATAATACAGCACCTTATTCCTCATATATTCTCGAGTAAAGGTAGTTTCCAGTGTGGCAGTGGAGGCTTATGTCTTGGTTTCCTTTAGAATGTGAGAGGAACGGGAGGGCACTTATTAGTTACAAATGTTTAACAGAAATACTGGAAAACAACTGATTGCTCCTTATATCCCATTTTATCTCTTGGGCAACTTTATATCATTTGTGAGGGGAGGAAAAAAAAGATTTTTGTTAAATGCTATTCTTGTTAGTGTTCTTGTGCCCAATTCGAACACCTGGAGTAGAAATGCCTCTTCCTAGTTTCTTGGAGAATCCATAGATGGTACTACAGAAAGCCAAAGGACCGGTGAGTAGCCACAAGTTCACTCGAACACAGAAATTTTTTGTGCTTAGGTGATTAGAGAATTTGCTCCCAAGACTTATTAAATATTGCACAGACATGGAGTGGGGAAAAGTGTTCTACCAGGAAACTTATAATGTAAACTTAGCAGAAAGAGAGCTGGAATGGTAACTGTGCAAACTTTAAAGTCCACTATTCCTGTTAAAGGACCCAGGATACTTTGAGCATCAAAATTGATCCTTGCCAATATGCTTGAAGGAAACAAACTGTGTTGTCCCATGCTTTATGTGTTAAGAAGCTGATGTATGGAAAAGTGGAAGGACATGCCTGAGATGGGTGGTTTGCAGTTTGCAGAGTTGAGAAAATAACCTTTTATTCTGTCAGGACAAAAAGGGCCTGTTCAGAACAAAAAGGGCCATCTTGTCATTTCATATATGGAAGTCTTAGATTTTTCTCTTCCTGCCTGTAAGAATCAATATCAGGGTGGATTATGAAACGGAGAAATTAGAACATCTTACAACAATTTGGAAGATCTTTGGAAACATAAGAGACTGACTAAAAATATCTTGCTGGTGGATTTTTATCTTTAAATATGGCTTGAGCTGGAATTATTATCAACTGCACAGAGTTCATACACTTTACCACTTTCAACAAGCTGCTACTGTGCTTTCTGAATAGAAAAAACTTTAAAACAAGGACTTTTCTTTAGAGGGATTCACTTGAAAGCATACCCTTGGGAAAGAACATGGCTATAGAAGTTTTAAATTGACCTCTGAAGTTATTTAGGTTCTAGCATCACTAAAACTTATATCCTGGACTCAGAATTTTTTTTAAAAAATATCTCCTTTGTTGTTTACTCTGTTTTTTACTCTATTTTTATTATTATTAATAAAAATAGTTCCAGCAAATACTAAAATCCTGTCATCTTTGTATGATGCTCCGTTTCCTCCTAGGGAACATTCCATAACACTATTCTGCTGGAAAATTGAGCTTTGAAGCTGTAAACTTTTTCCCTTGAACCTTCATAATCATCTATTGGTTGGATAGGACTGAACCCTGTGCACATGAAACACACTGTCTGTAGGGGTCAGTATGCAGGAATGAGTGTTTCAGACTTCTAGTCCTCTCTGTCGGTCACAGGGTAAAATGCACCTGGTTTACATGGCTTCTGTCACTGGGGCCATTTAGTCCCCTCATTGCTTAGACAGATGTACTCTTCTCTGGGTTAAAAACTGGCTGGAGGGCAGAGCACAGAGGGTTGTGGTAAACAGAGTTAAGTCTGGTTGGTGGCCTCTCAGAAGTAGTGTCCCCCAGGGCTCGGTCTTGGGGCCAGTCTTGTTTAACATATTTACCAATGATCAGAATAAGGGGATTGAGTGCTCCCTCAGTCAGTTTGCAGAGGACACTAAGCTGGGTGGAAGTGTAGATCTGCCTGAGGGTAGGAGCTCCCTGCTGAGCAACCTGGACAGGCTGGATCAACTGGCTGAGGTCAGCTGTATGAGGTTAAACAAGGCCAAGTGCCAGGTCCTGCATCTAGGTCACAACAACCCCAGGCAGAGCTACAGGCTTGGGGACGAGTGGCTGGAAAGCTGTCAGGCAGAAAAGGACCTGGGGGTGTTGGTCGACGGCCGGCTGACTATGAGCCAGCAGTGTGCCCAGGTGGCCAAGAAGGCCAACGGCATCCTGGCCTGCATCAGGAACAGTGTGATCAGCAGGAGTAGGGAAGGGATTGTGCCCCTGTACTGGGCACTGGTGAGGCCACACCCCGAATCCTGTGTTCAGTTCTGGGCCCCTCACTACAAGAAAGACACTGAGGTGCTGGAGCGTGTCCAGAGAAGGACAACGGAGCTGAGGAAGGGTCTGGAGCACAAGTCCTGTGAGGAGCAGCTGAGGGAGCTGGGGTTGCTTAGCCCAAAGAAAAGGAGGCTCAGGGGAGACCTGGTCACTCTCTACAGCTCCCTGAAAGGAGGTTGTAGTGAGGTGAGTGCTGGTCTGTTCTCCTGGGTAAGTGGTGATAGGACAAGAGGAAATGCCCTCAAGTTGTGTCAGGGGAGGTTTAGATAGATATTGGGAAAAAATTCTTTACTGAAAGAGTGGTCAGGCAGTGGAACATGTTGCCCAGGGAAGTGGTGGAATCACCACCCCTGGAAGGTGTTCAAGGAATGTGTAGATGTGGTGCTTGAGGACATGGTCTAGTGGGTATGGTAGTGTTAGGTTAATGGTTGGACTGGATGATCTTATAGGTCTTTTTCAACCTTAGTGATTCTTTGGGCAGAACAGCATAGTGGTGTGAAGTATTTGGAGAATTATCCCTGAATTTTGGTTAAATGCATAAATTATATGGAGAATGTAATTGTTTAATGCATATATATATTCATTCAGCCTCTGATTTTTTTGTCATACTTAGTCTGGTTCTTTATTTGCATACCCATGTATTTATGTATATTCACACACAACTATATGTTTTTCTTCCACTTCATTTCCTCTCAGAAAGATTTCTATGCTGCTTTTCCAAAGGAAATGGCTGATAAACTTTAGAATAGGTTTGGATCTGAAATCAAGTTCACTCCACTGATCACAAAGCATCATCATGCTTTTTGCTTTTAGTAACTGTATGCCATTCCGCTGATATTAAGAAAATCAAAGAACCAGAGTAAATAGAGTTCTGGAAGCTAACGTTGTAGAAGGGGGGGAGTGTATATACAGCTACATACTAACCAGCATACATACATACTAACCAGCAGTTCTAGAAGTGTTTCAGGCTTGGTACTTTGTTGTCCTGCATATGGAATAGTGCTCTCTGTTTTGGAGCTAATTCATGCCCGGGTCCATTTGTCTTAGTGTAAATGACTGTGCAAGATGACTTAGTAAATGGCTACAGTATACCTTGTGAAAAGACAAAGGGGTCCTTTTTCTTCAATTATACAGATTGCAACACTGCACTTCCACTGACCTGTAGTCAGTGATCCTTCTTTTGGCATGTCACTGTGGAGCAGAAAATCAGTCCATGATGCTCTATTAAAAATTAATTAAAATAGAATAAAGACTTCCTTTCAAAAAATTATTTAAAAGTAACTATGAAACTTTTATGTTGCAAACCCAGTAAACAAGTTGAAAGGGAAAAATCCAAAACATTTAATGTGCAAATAAAAATTCTCTGTGGAGTGCTGGAAGCCAAAATGAGAACTGAAGATAACCATGAGGCATTTATTACTGTTCAGAACGGTTTACTAGAGTTTAGGCACCATTTCAGATGATGAGCCTGTTTGTTGTTCTTGTATTTGGACTTCATTAAATGCATTTAATTAAATCTATTGTAAATCTGTTTTATTCTCAAGGGGCTAGTTAATGTAATCTTGCTGTTTGCTTATAAAAAATATCAACCAACAGTTCCTGCACTAATTTTAATCACTGTTTATTTTTAGACCCTAGTGAAGTGTGTTTTGTCAGTTTAGTTTATTGTGCAAACTCCTTGAGGCAATGACTTTTTGTCTTGGTTTATGTCCTATGCAGAAGAAAGTGTGTATTCATTGTTGCTGTGTTTGGGGGGTGGGGTGGGAAAAGAGTCATAAGTAGAAAAGTGTTGGTTGAAGGTTATTTACACTGACTTTTATAAAAAAGAAATATAGCTGTAAGACCTGACTGTATACTTTCAGATGATTTTCTTAAGCTAGTATTTTCTTCTAACCTCCTGACTTGTGATTTTTAAGATCTTTTAAGTTTTCCAAGCAGTTGGCTTTGTTGTTCTCTCCTGTTTCTTAGGCTGTCAACAGGAAAAGTGATCAGAGTACGTAAAGGAACAAGAATGAAAATTAGCAAACGTTAGTGGCAAAAATTATGAAATAAGTCTACGAGGTAGCAGAAGTTAAGAAAATGACAAAGGCCTTAGATGATTCACAAGGTATAGGTCTACCTGAAACTAATGTACTACAGAGACAGGCAATGATTTATAACAAAACCTGGAAGAATATGCTGTGTATGTTCTGTGAACAAATTTCGCTTTGAAAATATACACAAAGTGTACCTATGAGTAAAGAGTAACTGTCACTATTTACTGTATACACTGCATTCCAAAGTTAAACACATCAGGTAGTAAGATGCATAATACTTTGCATGTCATTTATTTGTGTTTTACAGCCCTTCTAGACAGGAAATATTGGATACAAGATCATTAAATCTGTATGGAGTCTACCCTTGGTTTGATCTAAGTTTTGTTTTACTGGAAAATAGACCTTGATGAATCAAGTGGTTATTTATTTGTCTACCTAAAGCTCTTGTGATAGGTTATGCTGATGGAATTTGAAAGAATATTCTCTTTTGAGGAGCGTTTGCCATGTTAGTGCTGCAGGTTATGGATGTTCAATTATTCCCCCTCTGCCTTTTCAGAAAGGGCTGTAAAGCACAGTCAGACTAGAGCCCATGCCTCTTCCACTATTATTCACTTTTCAGAACTGTGAAATTTTGAAAATATGTGTGTCTGTAGTTCGTACCTTCTAAACTGATCAGTGATTTTTTTTCTGAATGCCATCTGAGAAAAGTAGAGAGTTTTGTGTCTCAGTGATACCTAAAAAGAAGAGTCATCTGAAATCAGTGGTGAGGAGAAAATATCATTCATACTGTAAAGCTGTCACAGTGAAGATGGATTATGATGGTTCCTGCAGACCAAAATGCAAATTACATATACTGGGGAAAGATCATTGTGTCCACTTGAATTAAATGCTACGTCAGCTTCAGCTAATGTGATGTTCATCTAGCTCCTGGAAAACCATGCTCAGTGAGGATCCATTCAAGACTTGCAGATTGAAAATGGCCAACTGAAACAAACAATTTGGATTGAAATAATAAGAGAAGCTGCAGCAAATGAGTTAATTCAAAACCACATTTATCTTAGAAAATAGAAATAGACTAAGAGTATATGTAAAAAAATGAGAATATGTTTAGTGCTGTGCAAGAAATATCCATGCCATTCAGTAAAGCACTATAGCAAGTGTGTAGCCTGATGCCCACAAGCTGACCTCTTTGCTGTGTCATTGAAAGGTGGCAAGAACACAAAGACACAAAGAGGCTCAGTTCCTAACAGTTTACAGTACGCACCAGCAGAGCTTAGTTCGATGTTCAGTTGAGGATGTGCTCCTCCTCTTCTTGCTTTCATTAGCCGAGAGGGCAGTAAACGTAAAACAAACAGAAGACAACATAGGATAACTTGGCACCTTGTCAGCCTATAGAATTCACTGCAGGAAGTAGCCTCCAAGTCAAATGCTTATAGTTGAGTGGTTTTTATGACTGTTAATAGCAGTTGTAGCTATGCAAACTAAGGTAATAAGGCAATCAAACCTATGCCTTAAGGCACTCACCTTCAGAGCCAGGAAGGAAATGTTTCTGTCCAGTTAGTGAATTCTTTTGAATCCTTTTCATGTATTCCTGTTAAAAATTATGGTTGTAGCTGTCATAAAATAATTTTAAAACCACAGCAGGATGCTTTTATTATTAACATGAAAGTAAGACAGGTGTTCATGTATTGTGACAGAGATTAGAAAGACCAACCTTGTTAAATTTATAGAGAGGTCACTCCTGCTGATGCATAGCTTCTGCAAAACTGACTATGGGTTTTTTTTTTTTTTTCTTCCTTCAGCAACTGCACACTGACTCCTCTGGAAATGAGACCATTTCATGGCACCTCCCATTAGCACTGATAATTGTGAAATTAGCTATTGCTGCATCGCCATGTTGGTACCATGAAAGAAGAAACACTTGCAAGGGACTAGTAGTAGTCGGGACAGAAAAGGAAAAGGCAGGTACACAAAGCCAAAGGGCACTGCAGTTCAGCACAACAGTTGCACTGTGAGGTGGTGGATTAGATCATGGTTTGTGCAATTCTCTGCAAAGGTGAAAGTTTTCAGCATGGAAGTTAAGGCCAAATGCTCTTT
>NW_010255845.1:30494-36236 GCF_000690775.1 Eurypyga helias
CTCTGTTGGTATGTCTCATTTTCACTTCTGTACATTTTTGGCTGAGTAACAGTCAATGCCAAGCACTTACATTTAGCCCCATTGAACTCTTCTGAACATATGGTGTAACTTTTGAGCAGATCTGCTGTCAACCTTGCATAATGGCTCATATTTTGGCTATCCTAGCCTAATCTATGTCTTAGGACTTGGATACATGAACAGCTTGATGACTTTTTAGCAAGCTTACTAATACACGGTAACTGTGAATGCATGTTCATAGTTCACAACAAATTCAAGATAATTTGACTTGCTTTCTTTGACTTAGCTCTGTGTGCTGGTTTTGGCTAATTTTCTCGATACTAGACAGTATGGGGCTATGATATGAATTTGTGATGGAAGATGTTGGTAACTCAGGGATGTATTCGTTCCAAACTGCTGAGCAGTGCTTACAGGGTCAAAGCCTTTTCTGCCTCTCACCCCACCCCACCAGTGAGTGGGCTGGGGGTGCACAAGCAGTTGGGAGGGGACACAGCTGGGACAGCTGACCCCAACTGACCAAAGGGATGTTCCATACCATGTGGCATCATGCTCCGCATATAGAGCTGGGGGAAGAAGGAGGAAGGGGGGGATGTTGGGAGTGATGGTGTTTGTCTTCCCAAGTAACCGTTAGGCGTGATGGAGCCCTACGTTCCTGGGGATGGCTGAGCACCTGCCTGTCTATGAGAAGCGGTGAATGGATTCCTTGTTTTTCTTCGTGTGTGTGTCTCTTGCTTTACCTATTAAACTGTCTTTATCTCAACCCATCAGTTTTCTCACTTTTACTCTTGTGATTCTCTCACCCATCCCACTGTGAGGGTAGTGAGCGAGTGGCTGTTTGGTGCTTAGTTGTTGGCTGGGGTTAAACTGTGACACTGTAGAAAAGTGATTGGAAGAGAAATCATTATTAACTTGCATTTGCCACAGGCTAAATGTGTGCATGTGGACAGCTGTTATGACACAGCACAGCAGCTTATTTCTGTGCCTGAACCTTCATAACCTCATACAGTATCAGATAGCATTTGGAAAGCAAACTGGCTCCTAAACAGCATTACAAATGAGGAGTTGAATGGTTCACCTGAATATGTGCAACTTCACATAGCCATGATGCTAATTTCATTGTCAGCATTTAAGCTGACATCAACATTTTAAGAACTCAGTTTCATGCAGAAGACTGAGCACTTTGCAGTTTTAAATATTTTCTATGGAATCAAGCCCGAACAGAGGAAGAAGAAAAGATGTTTTCTTCTTCAGGTATGAGACAAATTGCTCTTTTTAAGATGAAAGATCTTACTGGAATGCAGGTAATACACTGGAAAATGTGTTGTAGCATTGGTTAAGCTAAACTGAAATGGAAGGAAGGCACATGCTAACTTAATGAGTAGACACTAAGATCTGAACACAGCATTTATTTTTTAAAGCTTTTTGTTGCCTGCAGGTTTCAGTGGATTTTCAGAAGAGCTGACAGTACTCGGAGCCTTACACCTGTCTTGAGATGCAAAATTACAAAGCATTCAAATGTACACCTTAAGTTTATTCTGCTAAAGGATGGATCAGGATATACAAGACTCTACTCAGAGTCCTTTAAGATGATGAGTTATTAATATTTCATTAAGGAAGCAAAAGAGAAAGCTGTGTAAGAAGTATTAACTTGGTGTCAGAGGTTAACTTTTATTTAATCAGTTTTTATAAACATACTTCTATGTGAAGATAATTTTGGAAAGTCTGTGGAAAAGGACACTACAGAATAAATCTTCAGATTTAGAATATTTGATGAGTTGAGAAAGATTTCTCAGTCTCTCTCAACTTAAATTTCCCAGACTTAGGTATGGCTTGGTCCAAAATATGCCTGGCTTCTAAATGAGTTGACACTTCCTGCAAGCAGCTCTTTTGCATTCATTCAAAAGCTCATGCCTTATGCAAGAATCAAGTCCTTTGGTTCCTCCTTTTATCTAAGGTACTTTACTGATAGTCTTATGACCTAACACAGAGAGAAAATAATTTGTATTATTGTGGCATCTGCCAGCACTAATACTATTAAACCTTTGGCAGCAGTTACAGAAAAGGTGATATTAATGTTTGGGTTGGTTTTTTTTGTTTGTTTGTTTTTCTGATGGGAAAGCTATGAAATGGTACAGTTTCTAAACAGATTTGAGACATTTCCTAGGTCCCTGTTGGTCAAACTCATGCACCTTTCCATGAGTGGCTGGGTAAGAGACCCATCAGACATTCATTGATCTCATCCCCAAAAGGTCAGCCCTTGAGATGATTATGTGTATGGGCTGAATTTGCCTTATCCCACATTCTTATGCAATAATCATTGCAGGAATCTCTAAGCCTGTCAGATTTTTTTTTTTTTCATACTGGAAATGAAGTCATTCACTCTCCACATGTTTTTAGGTTTCTCTCCTCACATTTTCATGGAAGAACCTGATCATATGTCTTTAAATAAAGACTAATGATCCGGTTCATAAACCTATGTGTTTTTTAATGCTTGCTCTCTTGCTAGCTATGGGAAGTGGTTGCTTTCTGGGTCAATAATGCCATTTAAGTTAAGCCCACATGCTGACACACTCTGGTAGCTTCTAGAATTGTTCTTGTCAACTGACAAGTGAAAGGTGAATGGCTTAGAGGTTGCTGTTTGTGATAGGGAAACAGCTACAGTAAGATCTGAACTTCTTGTGGTGTCTTCATGTTGTTGGCAGGTTAGTACCCGATCCGAGAAATGAGTTTGTTTTCATAACATAGGTCCTACACAGTGAACTGGAGAGACCTGTGACCCAGCTTCAGGAGTGCAGCTGCTTCATTTAGATGCAGTCCCCTGTGTACAGACAGGCAGAAGTCAGACGTGCTCATCCTTCGTAGTGCACATACACACTCTTCATTGCTGCCCTAGTTATGTTAGCACAATTAGCTTGGCCACTGGGGTCTTGAAAGGCAGCTGATACAATGAGTGACTATGGTGTGGTTTCTGAATCTGGATGTATGAAATCAACTGTGAGTGAGCCACACAAAAGGAAGGCCTTTCTCTTGTAAAATGTTACTAATCTGATAGCAAATAAAAATCATAGTAGAAAAAATCCAATTAATTTCCAGCTGCACAGTTCCATAATGCCACAGCAGTATATACAAATAATAAGGAGAATTAACAACTTTATTAAAGTAGATTTAAAAAAAAAACTTCCAAAAGCTAGAGGCAGCCTCATCTTTTCCACAGATTGCCGTGCTATTGTTGCCTTCTTGATGAGAAAGCAAGCACTTTTATTGTGCTGCGTGGTATCTTTTTGCATTTCTGACATGCCTACAGACATAAAGTTGAGACCAGAACCTCTCTTTGCTAGCTGCTGTTCCTGTTTTTCACTTGCAGAGTTAAGTACGGGAATATATCAGCTCGGGCAGCTTACATTGCTTCTCTGTCTGCAGAGAGCTGGCTGGTGGAACTTCATAAATGAGAGACATATTTGGGTCTAGATGATGGTGATTTACTGCTTTACTCCCAAGGAATAGCTCACAGCATTGCAGGGGTCTGCCCATGGAGGGTCTGCTTCACTGGGGAAGCTCTAGGGTATGGAGAGTAGCAGACCTGCACCCCAGGATGACTATCCTGCCTGTAGCTTTCTTAAGGAGAAATAGGAGAGGCTGGCATGATCCTGAATGGATATCAGAAAACACTGAGGACATTGCAGTAGGTGATATGATAGCTATTGTGTTTTTGTAACAAGGTAGAGGTCTTACCTTTCAGAAAATAATTTGATAATGAAGTAGTAGCCAACAAATAAAGTTTGCAGGCTACGTCACTTAGACTGAAGGAGCACTGCAGACTAGAATTTGCAACTTCTGTACAAGGGTTTAGTTCACTTGAGGTAGATGTTTGCTGTCCTTAATGCTTCAGATCGTGTAATTTGTGCTTACTAAATATGTTGGTACAAAGTGGGGAAGCAAGAAGCGGGCTTGGCCAGTACTATTTCAGACTCAATATACTGATTCCTTTTGATGTTGATAGAGTACTAACTATTCCTCCTTGGATTACTTAGAACAGAAGGGTATTGGTAGACTGTGAAAAGTGAATTCATTACTAAGTCAAATCAAAATGGGTCTGTATCTTTCAAGTCTCAGTGGTGGACGTTGCTTGGGAATGTGCATCAACTTACATTTACCAAGTTATGGTCTGTACGGGAATTTGCTGATCAAGTGAATGAACCATTGTTAGAGGCTTAATAGAGCAGATTTCCTGTTTTATAATAAAGCTTTTGTTGTTGCCAATGCAATTCTTATCCAGTATTGTTTTTGAGGAGAGTGTGCTCAAGAAGTGCTTCACAGATTTTCAGGCAGCACTGTTGCTCTGTATGGTTTTGGTTTTGTTCGTTTGTTTTGCTTTGCTTTTCAGTTCAAAAATTAGGGCAAAAATGTGTGCTGGGTGAATGAGTGAAAATAAGGGAGAATACTGGATGGCTGAGAAAACAATGCTATTTACAATGGAAAATACAGCATAAATAAAAGTTTTAAAACTACTGCTTTGCAAGGCAGAGCTCTTAGTTGGAAGAATCAGAGGAAAACATCTTACATTAGAGCAATCCATCATTATTTGCATGTCTGATCAGCCTCTAAGTAGCTGATTTTAAGACATTCAGTGATTTGTTATAAAATATTTAATTTAATGGTATGGGTTCTTGAGTGTGAGATGGAACTAACTATATCATACCAGATTTGATGGAAGGATGTGCCCATGTCTGCGCAAATTTGGATTTCATCTGTGCAGAGGAGAGCACTGGATCTGTGTTAAATAGCTATCTTGTTTATAGAGGGACATGGGAAGTGGCTGTGACGGTCAAAGGTCATCTTTCCTTTGGACAGCAGGAAGCTGGAGGTGGCAGTTAAGATCAAGGTGCTGTTATGATAACTAACTAATGTTTAAGTAGAAGAATTTTATGCTAAATACAGTCTGACTCTTCCTTGTTAAATGCTAAAGCATAATCAGCAATCTTGCCATCCCAGTGATTCACCCTTTGAAAAACTTCACTGTTTCTAAGGTTTTGTGTTTAGATACAAAATCTGTGCTGCTATGGTAGCCCCTCCTGCTAGAACAATATTTCAGATTTTGTGTGCAAATTTGAATAAAGCAGCAGCAGCATGCCCAGAAACCCCCCCTAGAGTTCCAGTATTCACAAGGAACACTGAGTTGCCTTTGCTAAGAAGTATTCGGTATGTCGACATCCAAGGAAAATACTGAATGCAGCAGACATTATGCATGCCCTTTTTCAGCCTGTTCTTCGTAGAACACATCCTTTTGACAGGAAAGGACTATCAGGGATTGCTGTCTTGCTCTTGCTCACACAGTGTCTGTAACAGCAGTTGTAGTGATCTCAAGCTGTAGCGACTTAGTATTCTGCTAGGAGAGACAAAGGTCATAATCAAATGGCAAGATGCTATAAGACTATGCCAGTGCCCTTAGGAACAAGAACTTGCTACTGTTTCAAAATTATTTTTTCTAAAGGTGGAGTTTTTCCTGAGTAGTTCCCTAAATGTCATCTCTGTTGTAGTGAGCGATTTGTGACAGATGTGGAGTATGTCCTTGGTACTCCATGGTATATTAAAGATGACTGACTTAGCAAATCCCCACCACTTTCAAGTCGCTGTGATTGAATGGTGTAATTGTTCCTTTTTGCCCTGTGAAGGATGCATTAAAATTAACTGACATTTGCGTGGGCAGCACAAGATTCCTCTTTC
>NW_010255845.1:36267-37160 GCF_000690775.1 Eurypyga helias
CTGCCCCCAAAACCCCACTTCAGTTTATTGATAGTTCAGTAAACCCTCTACCAGATTTGCCTCAAAGTCCTTGAAGCTGTATTTAACAATGATATTTGAAACTGACTCTTATTTCCCTTTCCTATTTTCACATGCTAATCCCTCTTAACAAGACTCTAAAATTATGAAAATGAAATATAGTAAATATAAAATTATCCACATTTCTCTTTGGCACTGAGCACAGTGGATCCCAGGTGTCACCTTGTCCTTTGAATGTTACCATACATAAATTTACACTGCGCTTTCTTGTTAGTGCACAAAACTTAATTCAGAACTTCCCTCTTTGGCAAAAGAGATGAAGTCATTATTTCCCGCAGAACTCAGATAAAATACCTAAATTGTAGAAAGAGGACTGACTACTTACAGATACATTCCCATGTTGAGAGATACCTTCTCTAGGTGAAGCAGGACTGACATTCCCTTCATTAACCTCCCATCTGCGGAGCAGACTCAACAAGTGTCAGCTCCTGCTCTCTTTGTTTTCTGATGTTGCTTCCTATGGGCAATTTACTGTAATTCCACTGCAATTTGTAGTGGCTGGGGAGATGGTGGCTTACTGAAGACTTAAGATTTTTATCTTAAGTCATTGTTCTGCAGTCCACCACAATGTCACATCAGACAGTAAACTCTTATACACTGAAGAAAGTGGAAGAATTCTTTGAGTTTTCAAAATTGATTTGTAAATTAGTGTTGCCTCAACCTGTAAGAATCGGTAGGAGTAGGTCAAGCCCAGGAAAAATAGGGTTGCTTATTTCCTGAGAAACATTTAGTGTTCCATTGCATGTGTCAGAAGTCAGACACACATAAATGATGTGCAGTGAGATGCGTCCCCCAGTGCCTGTTTCATAGAATCA
>NW_010255846.1:0-19910 GCF_000690775.1 Eurypyga helias
ATATATATATATATATTTCAAATGTTACACAGACCACATTTGATTAATTAGTTGCAGAAGCTCTAAAATACACATATAACATATTCAAAATAAACATGGAACAGCTGCATTTCATGAAGGAGCAACCATTATTTAGAAAAACTAACAGCACATTACTAACGTTGCAGGTCTAAGCCTAAACTTATCCTGTAAGCTATGAAATTTCAAATTATTACTATCATTAGAGAATATTTTTTTCTATCAAGAATAATTAGAAAAAATATTGTAAGATTTTTTCCAAATTTCTTTTGGATTTTATAATGCTAAGCAATTAAAATAATATGGGTTGGAGAATATCTGCAGTTCAAGTGGGACAAAAATGTGTATCAGTTTGGCTCATGTACTGTACAACTACACCCAAACCCACAAAAGCTTTTAAAATGCGTATGTATTTTGGAACTTGCAAAACTGGAATCAACTAAATGTATTTGCCAGAATGACACTTCTTTTTGACACAGTGGCTGATCACCCAGCATTGACATAACCATAAAATCCCTATGAAGTGAAGCAGTGGTTGCACAGCGCTCTAGTTTGAATCTCTTCTCTGTATTTAAGTGAACTTAGAAATTCTGTCTCATGGAAATCACACAGCTCACACCTCAGCATTAACCACTTGGTGTCTTTTGCAAGAACTGTTTCCAAAGCAAGATCAGTACCAAGTCTCTCTGTCAAAGATGACGTAACTTCGCAATGGTTTCGTCCTATGTAACAGCCCATACAGGTGGTTTTGAAGATTCATTTGAAAATTCCAATGGAATCAATATTTTCAGTCCCAGCAAATCCATACCACAAATATCAGCCAACAATCCCGCTGTGAATTGTTACCTGGTTTTCTCCAAGGGAGGCAGCCAACTTACACCGTGCTGTAGTCACTGCACTGAAATACCTTTTTAATCTGCAGTACCACAACACTGATAATGAATTATAACATCTGGGGGCATGATATTAGACGGAAGATAATAAAAAGTAAATTGCAGGACACAAAAGGAAAAAAGATATCCTCCCAAGGAGTAGGTGATGTTCAAACTGAATACAGTAATAAGAGGTACTTGTATAACAAACAGGCAAATCCCTCGTAAATATAACAAATGAATCCTGATACAAGTCCATTTAATATACTCCCTCACATATCTATGCATGTTCTTTCCACTAAAACACCATTATGCTGATCTACTTTAACATTACCTTGTACTGAAACTACTGCCCTCAGCTCTGCCTTCCAGATAATTCTTAGGAACCAGGCATTTTTGTTCATCTGCCTCTTTCCTACTAAGGAATAAAACAGAAAACATTTTTAAAAGGTGATTCTACAAATATTAAGGTTTAAGCACAGTCAAAACTGTATCCTGTGGTGTTTGAGAATGCTGCCTGGGGATGTCATGAAGGAAGATACAGACACACCTTGCAGACCAAAGATGTGTGAGAAAATACATTAACCTGTTTTGGAAAAGGAAGGGGTAAAGTTCCTAAAATAAATGGTCACTTCCTCTGTAAAAGAACATAGGAGTTTTCTCACAATCTACATTACAAACAAGCCTACTGAAGTAGAAACTGCTACGCTGCAAACCCCATGATCTTTACCCACGCTGCATCCTTTGCCCTGGTACCCTTTGCCCACAGAAAACGTGAAGAAGCTACTGAATGCAAATTAGATGGATAGAGCAAAATGACCTCAAGTTCAAATCTTTTAAAATACCTCTAGCTACGTTTTTACAAGCTCTTCTTGGAGATATGTTTAATTAAAATCAAAGCATGATATATGCCGCTGTGCAAAGCTATTCTGATAACCAGAGTAGCTAAGAAATAACGACATAAAAGTTCCCCTTAAGAGAGTTATTTTAGAAAGGCACACAGATTACTGCATCTGCAGCTTGTCGCCAATTTATCATATGCCCACTAATTTTTCCAATGCTTCAAGCGTGTTTCAGGAAGAGTTTATGGAAAAAGAAAGATGGTTTTTTTCTAATCTCTGCTTTGCTAGGAGGCAGAAAAAGGTATTATTCATGATATCTTTTTGTTGTGAGGAAAATGTAAAAAAAGAATCAGTACTTGAGCCTGCTGGACTTTTAACTGATGTTCAATATGCTTTTAGTTAGACAATACACATTTCTTATTTGCTTGTTACGAGTTTGCCAGGGCAGGCTTGACATGAGACACTATTACTTTTCTCAAGAAGGTGTTTGCAGAGAGGTAGTATATGCCACAGCAGACAAACCGGATCTGCTCCTCATCCAAAGGCTGTGAAAAACACAAAGCACATGGGGAAACGGAAGGACCCTCAGCCTGCCGGAGGTGGCAGCAACGAACTTCACTGGCAAGATCCTAGACTTCTCAAAAGAGCTTTCTTCAATCTTTATTATTAAGAGGAAAATGGAAGAAGATGGATTATACTATCTATGTAAACCCTTAAAGAGGTGCTAATATGTAGACAGAAAGTAAGTTGAAAACCAAATAATTTTCATCTAAACCCTTCAACTTAGTGACATACTCTGTCAGGATGGTAATCAAGAAGTTCTCTGGTTGGCAGGATGGAAACAGAGCAGAGCCATGGTCAGTGTGACCCAGCGGATTTTCCTCCAGCAGGTTTTGCAGGCCACGGGGCTCCTCTCTGTCTTCTCTCCTTGCAGTGTATTTTCAAGTCCTGATGGTCTATCCTTTCCATATTTTGCATTCAGTGGAAAGAGTTATTCTTTGCTGTTCCCTACGCCATCTGATTATTGAAGTCTCCTTATCTTCAGCATGCCTCCAGGAAATCAGACTGCAAATTACAGTCCCTTCACAAACAACACAAGAAGAATGGCTTTACGAGACTATTATGGATTGCCAGCTATTAGACACAGCTTTCCAAACAGGGGTGGCCCCTGACCCGCACAGCCCCGGCCACACAAGCACCTTGCAGGGCTGTCACCACCTCCTGGCAGTAACTAATGTGCTGAAGTCGCAGCTGGAGTTCACAGGTTTAAGCAGCCTCTTTTGCACAACGTAATGATGTCCCGCAGTAACAGTAGTGATGCATTATTTTAGAACAGTGCCTTTTAACGCTACGAAAGATCATTGCAAAGGCATAGGTCTGAGTTACTCCCACTGAAACTTAAGAAATACAGAGGTACTAATTAATAGCATACACAACGCAGCCTACTGCCAACCTCAGCATGAAGAATCTTTCCTTTCTGGTTTGTCACAATTTCTAACTTGCTTTATGACACTTTTGACCTCCATAAATTTGCCACAACCAGTGCACCTAGTTGTGAGAGAGGTAAGCAGAGGTTTTTCTGCAGTCAGTACTGTTGTGGTGAAGATGGACACAGGGTGAGGTTCATTTTTTCAACAGCAGCTCTGCTGCTCACCATTGCTGTCCCGCTGGAGATTACTGCCCCTGCTGGATGCCATCAGGGCGGCTCAGGTAAGCTCTCCCAGACCCACGTCCATTGAAATGAGCCAAGTTAGCACTGCCGTTATTTATCCAGGACAACCTAACGGTGATGAATGAGACAACAGACAAATCCCATTAAAAGCTTAACCAGTGCACCCTAATGGGCATCTGGAAAAAGACTTGGAGGTGAAGACTAAGAAAGGGCCATAAAATTGTTACAAAATCAGGATTTTGGGGTGGTCTTTTTAGAAATCTTAGGCAATCGGCAGTAGTTATATAGCTGGTGGCTGTCTGAACACAGAACCATTCTTGAACTGGCAGGCCAAGCTTCCTCAAGGTCACAAAGCAATAAAAATATTTGGAGGAGGGCTCCTTAGAAAAAAAAGGCCTTCAGGGAAGGGTGAACTCTGACTAGCAGCATGTTACTACAGTCTTAGGCCAGAACATGACCTCAGTACATTTTTTTCTGTCTAAAACTAGCACTGAAAAGGGAAGAAACAGGCAGGTGTAAAGGGACCATAAAAATATTACCAAGTATCTTTGCATTCCTTTCAAAGAGCTGGATACACAATCACAGAATGAAGAATCATCTCAGTCACAGGTGAGTTTCAAAAGAACCTCTGGAGATCACCTTGTTCAACCTCCCATCTCAAAGTCGGGTCAACTAGAACAGGTAGCTCAGCTTCCAAACTGCTACATTTTCTGTATTTCAATTTGTGCCCATGGCACCAGGCACCACTGAGAAGAGCCTGGCTCCCTTGGCATTTCTCCCCTACATCAAGTATTTATACACACTGATGAAATCCCCCTCTTAGCCTTCTCTTCTCCAGGCTGAACAGTCCCAGCTCTCAGGCTCTTAAGTCAGATACTCTTCGTGGCCCTTTGCTGGACCTTCTTCACTAGGTCCACATCTCTTGCACATGGTCACCCTGAACTGACCCCAGAACTCTTGATGTGTCACACCACTCCTTGCATTACCTGCAAGCTTGCTGAGGGTGGACTCTGTCTCACCTTCCAGGTCGTTAGTGGAGATGTTAAACAGCACCAGATCCAGTAATAACCCCTGGGGTATCGTCACAGGCTGACCACTGCCAGACAAATTTCGTGCTGCTGGTCACAACCCTTCGAGAGCCTGGCAGTTCAGCCAGTTGGCAAGCACCGCACTGTCCAGTTCTTTAGACCACAGTTTATTCCTTTGTCTGTGAGGATGTTATGGGAGACAACGTTCTGTTACGGGTAGGAATGTCACTTAATTTTTCTATGCTAGGATCTTTGAGCTTGGGACAAAGTTCCTGGCAAACCCTCTGTGCCAATGTTGAATATGGATGTGTGTTTTTAAATGGAACTAGAGATTCCAGTTTCTCCCAGCAACTAAAGGCCAAGATATTTTTTGCCGTTGTCTAATCATACATGTTTCCTGCATGTATGGGTGTTCATGTAGGTGTCCAGCTCTATGGAACAAGAAAGCAACAGAGAGTTGATGGTCAAAAATTTATCGCGTATGTTCTGTCACTGACTCTGCTATGCTTTGAGAATCCCCTTATCTAAAAGCCAGATAAATTTCAGACACCATTTTCCAGTTTGTATAACCTTAGGAAACCTATTCTCTTAAAACCCCAAGCACAACGCAACAGCACACAGACACAGTGTGTGTATGGCACTTGTGCTACTAATCTTGCACATGTCTGTGCTTAAACAAACATGTGCTGCAATTTAGAGATACCGACACATATTTCCAGCAACATTCCAGGTCAGATTTTTCATTTTAGTTAGATTTTGTCTTAATAATTTGAAAAGTTTTTCTTCCACCACTTCTGGCGGAGGCAAGTCTCAACTTTAATTCCCAACTATGCCAGTGCCTCTACCAAAAAGAATTTGGAAAGACACTCACCTCCTACAAAATCATTAATAAAGTTTATATCCTATCAATATAATTATACATTTATACATCAATAAGAATGAGATAGTGGCTAGGTTACATTAATTAACTCAAAACAAGAATGTCTTCAATGGCACCCAGTATTCTTAAGGAAACAAAGGCTTCTAATACAGGTTCTCTAATACCGTTGGCCTTAAAGTCTGACAGATTATTGGTACAAATTGCGTGTGATTAGCCTTATTAAAACCTATAGTGCAATAAAGCTGTTGTATGAAAGAACTCACTATGTTAACTGTCTTCAGCACTCTTAAGTTATAATCAGAAGATTTCCTGGTCTGATAAAACAATTTAACTATGCACAGTCCTCATCTTGCAGGAAGACAAGAATCTGCCCATAGAGGCAATCTGTCATCAGTTTCTATCAGCTCCTTTCTGCTGCAAGGCAAAACACAGGTATTGGAGAGGATGCAAAGACTACTCCAGCAGAATAAAGTTAGTTTTTAAGCACCTTCCATGCTCGATGATCTCTGAGAGGAGCCAATAACATAGAATAAAATTTTAAGTGTTAATGTGCACTGAACAATGTGTGTATACATTATTAGAAATTAAGATACAAGAAGATTTTTCATGAGGAAAGGAATGCTGCCTCTCCCTCCTACATTTTGACAAATGAGGATCATTAGCTAGCAAGAAATCAAGAGAAACCTCTGTTGTTACAATTATTCTCTTTGCTCTCATGGGTATGACAGCCTCACACAGAACATCTCAAATACAGCAGTCAGTTTTCCATTCCCTGATATCTAAATGTAACACTATTTCAAAGATCACCTGTCAACTTATTTATAACCAACACATTGATTTTTATCGTTATTGATAACATCTGTACAAAAAGAGGTGACTATCAAAGCCTGGTTACAAATTCCAGTTGTGCATCCTTTCCTTCCTCTTCCCTTTACATCTACCCTCCCAGTCTTCCCTTTCAAGCAGAAGCAAGTCCTCTTTCAGCCAAAGGAGAAGGAAGGTGAAGCTTTCCACTCTTCCCTCCTGCAAGACAGCTTGGAAAGCAGGCGACTAGCATCAGACATTCTCTTCAGTCTGCGTGGCTTCAAAACCTGCCTTTCTCCGACAGAAGAGGGAGTCAATAACAACAACCTAGAGGCTGTGCTGGGGAGGGCACTCTCTTCTATCCTCCCTCTTGAAGCTGTGCCATTGACAGAAAGAAAAATAAACTTCCCAGAAAGACAATATCAGAAAGAAGCAGGACTAGAGACCATCAGTTGCCTGGAGGAAGGAAAACTTGGGTTGCCAAAAATTATGTACTTTATCCAGTGACATGCGTGCAAAAGTAAAACGTGACAGTGATCTCTTGGAGCAGAGAGTAGAAGCCAGTGGTTTCGCAGGCACCGGATTTAGCCCTCATCTCCCCCCCACCACTATAACGATTTCATACAACTGACTTTCAAGATGAATTGCTTCTGATTCATGCCTGCGTGAAGTCAGAGTAAACCATTTAATTAGATTAACTGATCTAATAAGCGTGCAAAAGTAAAACGTGACAGTGATCTCTTGGAGCAGAGAGTAGAAGCCAGTGGTTTCGCAGGCACCGGATTTAGCCCTCATCTCCCCCCCACCACTATAACGATTTCATACAACTGACTTTCAAGATGAATTGCTTCTGATTCATGCCTGCGTGAAGTCAGAGTAAACCATTTAATTAGATTAACTGATCTAATAAGCAGGAAGCTGCACAAAGATCTTAAAGCTCCAGTTTTCTCCCCTGGGGACATCCTTCACACACGTACCCAAAGGGACATTTTACCATAACGACAAACAAACTCTCCCAAAGATGCACCCAAGTCACATCAATAACATCTCTAGAGGTCGTAACATCCTTTAGCATCAATATTCAGCTTTTAAAAGGAAAAACCCCAGCTAGTTACATGTATTAAAACATCAGATGTGTTTCACTGTAGCTGAAGTACGTGGTCCATTCCTTTAAATTAAGCCAAAAGACATTTCCTTCCCCTTCTTTTCCTGTTCCCTCTCCCTTTAAAGAGTAGGATAGGGCATGCTGCTTTTTCCTTAAGAAGCACACCAGATTTCCTGTCTTAAACACACTCTATAATTAACAACCAGCAAATAATGAGTACCCAGGATATATAAGTCTATTAGAGTGCTGGCAGTGCTAAAGACTCATGCTGTTTCACTGTGGGCTCCACTTGAAGAGGTGATTTATGGAGGACATTTTTTCATTAAGTAATAGCAAATGGTTTCCACCCTCACAGTACCCAGCAATCTTCTGGGAACAGAACAGCGATATTGAGTCCTTTTCTGGAGACGAACATTTCAAGGACTTTGGCTAGAACATAAAATGACAATCACTTACTCAAGGTCAGAAAAAACTAAAGGCAAAGACAACCAGGGGTTAAGCATAAGGTGCTTGACTGTATAAAATCTGTCAGGTAGAGAAATAATACAGTTGCTTTCAAAACTACCAAGGGCTCTAACTATACCCTTGCAGAAATAAAAGGAGGGCCAGATTGTCACCAGGTGTCTCAAATTATCATGACTATTGCTACTTCTTCTATCGACGTTATTACCCCTAAACAGCTACGCTCTTATTTGCCTTAATTATTCTAAATACCTCTACCTTGAGTGAATCATACAGAAAACTCCACTATAAAGTGACAAAGCTTTGAGTACTGCCTGCGTGCCAGCTACTACCACAATAATATCCGTACCTAATCATTTCAATTACCAACTCCTGTCTCCCTTAGGAGTAACTGTGCAGAAGAACAAAATATAATTACATCAGCACTCCTGCTATTGCCCATCTTTCTCTGCACTTCTCCGGTGCTATTTACTACACAACTGTGCCTGCTAATAGGGATTTCTCCAGTGTACGGACATGCAAGACTCAAAATATCATCATCATAACACCTTGCCTTCCTAGACAACTGATTTAAGGCATTCAAATAGTGTAATAACATTAAAATAAGCTTTATGACATTCATGGGAATTGTTCTTCACATTTCATGGATACAAATGCTGAATTATCAATGTCAGCACACTAAAGCACTGGCAGAGGTAGGAAAAGTACATTGGACTCGTGTCTCCCAGAGATCCAACACTGGTTTTGTCAAATGTTTTCTCTCTCTTTCATTAATTAAAAAATATTGCCTACATTGAAAGAGCTCAGTTCAGGAGTCACGGTAAGTATGTACACCTATTCACACACCTTAAGTTTTTGAGTGGTCAAAACCAGATGTTGCTGTGACCTGGTCCCAGAAAAAAGGAATACCAGGCTAAAAATCATCTCCATATAGTAAACTAATTTAATACTCTTTTGTGGTATAATACAGGATTTTCTTATGAATCAGTAAAGGTGAATCACTAAGTATGACAAGATAGAAGATCTTAAATCCCAATGTAATCCAAGGAGTGAGCTGAACACTGGTAAAGTAGTTTATTTCAAACACCCCCCAGAGCCTTGGAAGAACTTCTCTCCCTGCAATACCACTGTACCGTGGCAAAGGGGAGAATGAAAACTCTGCGCCCGCAAACCACCACAGCGAATAACAGCCACATGGTTGTTCTTTGACCAAAGACATGCATTTCTGCAGCGCTCGCTGGAAACACAGGCCAAGATGCAGATTCAACCCACTCCTGAAAGCACCACAAATCGGAAAGCAGTGTTGTAGTCATCTGTGTTATACGCACACAATTTTCTCTCAACATATTGGCTGGCTACGTGCTTGCTTTTCCATCTAAACTGACTTTTTAATAGCCTGAACACAAGCGGAAGGCAAGTACAGAGCCCAACAATTCCTTCTGTTATCATCACGTTACTACTTCTCTTAATTTCTTTCCTTCAGTACCTCGTATAATGGAGGAGATTTTGCAAAAACTACAGCTCCACTGTGGAACAAAAGCTGTTTTCTCAGAGTTCAAAACGGCAGGGATGAAAAAAAGAGGGGCTCTGCTTTCTGAGCTTGGTGAAGAGGGTGAAATGGGAGGCGTTCCGGATCTACTCTCACTCGGAGAGATGACAAGCCGTTCCCCAGGGGCCCTCTGAAACACAAGGCAGGCAGGGCTCCTCACGTGGGGCATGACTGGGGGCGGCCTGGGAGAGACGAGGAGTACAATGAATACATGCATTTTGTGGATGCTCTGCTCCCAAGAGCTCTTTGACCAGTTCTCTATGCTGAGTGTCACCTCCTGCCTTCTGGACACGATAACATAACCCTGGGAGCAGAGAAGCACTCTGCCTGTCACTGCTGGAGCTGGGATTTCCTGTTGAAATCCAACAGGCCCGTGCCATACAAAACACTTAGATGGTTATTATAAATCTTACATGGCAAAGCATGCTTTCCATAATGTATCTGTGACAACACTCACACACTCTTTAGTGAGAATCTTAATCTGTCTCTCTTAAAAATGCAAAAGCTGCTCTGTGTGCTCCCTAGGAAAAAGAACTGTATTTGTCGCTGTCTTCTGCTCATTTTCCCACTTCAAAGGAGCCATAATTTCAAAAATCCAGTGGATTTTTGAATACTACCAGAGCCAGAAGATGTGCTAGATACCATTTTTGCCCACATAAAGGCTCTGGGCCCACCTAACATCACCTATTTAACAACATGCTATGATGTCCAATGCACACCAGTCACTACCCATGAGCAACACCAACAAACAGATAAAATCCCACTAAGCAATTTTAACATTAGCATTAACGTACATGGACAGTTTACACATAACCTTGCTTCAGAAATAACCTTTCATAAGTAACTCCTCACTTACTAAAACTTTTGTTCACTGCCACCACACTTTTCTGTCATCTCTCACTCATGACATTCTCTAGGAATCTAATTTGTTACAACCTGTACTTTCCGGTGTAGGGCAAGTGTTACATTGTATCTAAGAAGCGATGATTAAACCTTCCACTTGCCCAAATTTCTGCTCTCTTCAGCGCTACAAAATGCTCGTGTGAAGAGGCATTTGACTGTTTTCTAAAGAGAAAGAGACATATTTTAAAAGATATAAAAACTGCCCTGCAAAATAATCAGTATGCAAAGGCAAATCTTTCTATTTTAATACATTCATTAATATCCTGACCTACACAGTAATTTCTGTTATCTAAAGCAGCCTGTGCTGCTCAGAAAATCTCTCAAAAAGAAGCAAAAGAGTAATTAGTACAACTACACACATTTATTGCATGGGAATCCATGCAGTGCTTTTAATATTCTTTAAACTGGACAACCAGAGATATAAGCAAGAGTTCAGAGCTTGCACTCCTTGCCTTACTCAGAACTGAATTCTATTTATCTTAATTACTTTAATTAATGATGTTTAAACCTCAAGTGTAGATTAGAGTGAAAACTCAGGCGTTTCAGCACTTCTATACTGTAATGCTTTCTCTGGGTTTTAAAAAGAAGGAAGAATTTGGAGAATTCATTTCCACTTGCCTAAGCTGTCATATACACAAGAAGCCTGGATTTCATCCTATCAGAAGAGTCTGCAATCCTCATTTTACTTAGATAAACAGGAAGATTCCTGCTTACAAAAGGCAATGCCTTTCAAGATGAAGGCTTCCATTTATACTGTTATTAGAGTATTAATATTATTTGTATTATTTAGTATAAATACTATCATTAGCAGCTGAGTTAATAAGTGCTATTTGTTAGTCTAATTATTAAAAATGCAGCTTAACTAAAGTCTGATGGAAAGCGTATTTCCACAGAGTTCCAATTACCAGTCTGTCTTCCCAACACCCAGCTTAAGAACTTTCCAAGTATTTAGCGATATTGCAAAGGGTAGAAGAGGGTGCAAAACACGATTCCACAACTGCCACATAATTCTTCAGCACGATCACTTTTTTCCACTCAACTTGCTTCTGCCTAATGTTAATAATGAAAAGAGCAAAACCATCCATTATCATCAGCCTGGTTCAGCATCTCTATAATTTTATGTACTTTATGTTGACACAAGTGCATGTAGGAAAAGTTGGATTTGTTTCCACTTACCTGATACATAAACATTTAAAGTCGTCTGCTCAGTATTACCCCTGTGACAAAGAAAACTGAGAGTTTGACTGGGATGTATCAACAGCAAGTGTTACTTGATGAGAAATCACTAAACTATATGTGAATGTTCTCATGGGAGGGAGCAGTCCCTCCACGCAGAGTGACTGCAGGTCATTTCATAGTGAGGCACTTTCCTCGGAGGTAGGAGATGTGTTTTGAAAACTTGCTCAGTCAAAAGCAGGTCTGATGTGCTTGTCCCGCTCCCTGGCTACTTGACTTCTGCTTAAAAGGAAGAACTAATCTGAACAATTCTGCTAAAATGAAGTCAAATTCTCAGGTAGTTTCAAAGGCGTTTATAAAGCTGGTGACTACAAAGGCACTGTGGTGGTATATTGACATCTCTTGAAACAACTGTACACAACAAACTGTTGAAGTCAATCCAAGAAGTCCTGTAACACTGACCAGGTATCAGCTTTGTAAGGTGAACATCACTCAGCTTGCAAAGCTGTCTTTCCATAAATCTGTTGACAGCGTAGCACGACTATATATGCCAGATATATGTAACAGAAAATTGAGTTTCTTATCAAATTATAAAAGAATATTAGTTAACTGTATATTTAGCAGCTACATGAGTAACCTGTTCTGCTGCAAGCATATGCAACCTACGCAATCTATTTATTTTTCGTATATAGTATCTATATAAATAATTTACACCATGCTACCTAATCAAGGACTGGTCAAGCAGAAGACATATTAGGTTTAGTAATTTCTAGGTTCTCAGACTTTTTCAGCTGTCTGTATACTAAGAATCCATCAGGCAAATAGGACTTAGTACTATTTGGAATGTGTAGGATGTGTCAATAAGGGAATCCAGCTTGCCTTGGAGCAACACTGGGCTTAGGTACACTCATTTCAGGGAAATGATAAGACAGAGCATGATGCTAAAGTGCTAGGAGGAGCATGGCAAAGAAAATTATAAATTCTATCAGGGAACCAAGTATCATTGGAAATCATTGCCACTGGTCTCTTTTTTTCAGTATTCATCTCAGTATTATTGACCTGAGGAAGATCAGTATGAGGAAGGAGTTTAGACATGGCATCAAAAGAAAGCTGCTAATACAGCACTTACGGTCCTAGCTGACTAATGCAAACAGCATATACGAGCTACAGAAAATCAAGAGATTGGGCACAGGAAAAGGCTGTGATACGAGGCTTTCGCCAAATCAACACAACTGCCTTACAAAAAAATCACCCCCAAAAAGGGTTTTATTGCTGTGATGGAACTAACGTGATATTCACCAGGGGCTACACCACTGAATCACCTGTACCACATTTCTAGCATGCTTAACAAGAGAACAAAAATAAATAATGAGAGTGTCAGACATTTAGCTGGAGGTACAGGAATGGGTTGGGCAACGTGCAATCATTTGAACTGACCCTGAACAAGACAGCAAAACAAATGGTATTATGAATAGTGAAACATGAATGCAGCCTATGAACACCTGGATTAAAATCTCAAACGGTTTCAGTGAGAAAACCAAATAAATATTAATAGTTTGCTTTATCACATTAAAATCCACAGTAGCTTGCCCATTAACTTACAAAGGTCTAGTTATTTAATAGTGTTGCATCATGCATAACAGCGTTTCTTTAGTTTCATTTCCTCTTTACTGCCTTTAGGAAGGGACACAAAAAATTACTTAATATTTTAGGTGATTCTCTATAACTTGCCCACAGCTTAAGAACTAAAATCATGGTATTTAAATCTATGCTGGATGATGGAGCATTACACTCATTATGTGCAAAGTTTAAAACAATATTAATGAAAGCTGTTGGTATAAAAAATGCAAACTAATGTCTCAAAAGAAGTAAATTCTTAGTCTAGATCAAATATTTTTCTTTGTTATTTTAAGTAAAATAAAGACGTGTCTCCTAAAGCAGGTAGATGCTTCTGGGATCCTTCAAAATGCATGAATTTGAAGGAAAAGCTCTACAATCCAGGCAAACAGTCTGCAAATTACACTGACACCTCACATTCAACATACTTCCTCAAAATACCCCAAAAGTCCCTCCTATAGAAGAAATCATGGAATGCCTTAATTCAGTGCTCAGCAATAAAGTTTTATGAAAATGAAACTGCTGAGATGCCAAATAGGATCAAGTAAAATTCTCAGTAATAAAAGGTTACTTGATTAGTTTCTTTGATTTTGGGATGTCAAGTTGAAAGTCTTTACTCTTCCAAAAAATTTTGATTTCATATAAACAGTGGATTGTTAAATTGCCTTTTAGCTTCATTTCTTTATATCACTCTGTTAACTTCCAGTGAAGTCTCCTCAGAGATGGATTTTCCAGCAGTACAATATGGTTGAAACATTCAGCCATGCACTGTATTTAATACAAGAGCCACCCTATTAAGCCAGATGATTAAAACATGTACGTATGCACTAGGTTTTATGGCAAATCTGCTTTAAGACCTGCAGCAAATCCATCAATGGAGTGAAACTCCGAAGAGTTTTAGAACACGCTTTAATGGCTCCCCAGAAAGCAACCTTCTCTGCACAACGGGCTGGGGCTGGGCAGCCTGAGAGGATACCTGCTGCCAGGGCTCAGACACCGGGACACAGTCAAACAAAAGGCAGCAATGCCTGTTCTGGAAATACTCCCCACTCATTCATTACTTAGAAACTCAGGGAAGAGATGAATACAAAATTACTTCATTACTAATGAAAAGAAGGGGGAAGGCAGGAAATTAACTCATACATAAGAGTTGACATTCTGCACCGATATCTATTAAGGACAACAGAGTCCTGCTGGCCTTGGAAGAGCCAGCAAGAAGCAAAACAGGTTTCCCTCCAGGCTTAGATCTTTACCCAACTGCCCGTCACCCAGCAGCAGGGCTGCCAGTTCCCCTGACTGCCCTGTAACACGGAGGACAGCACTAAGATGACCCGGCACAGAACAGCCAGAACACTACCTGACTTGGGGTGGGGATGGAGGCCTTGACCAAGCACCTGCCCCAGGAGCAGGAGTGACAGTCATCCTGCAGCCACCGCCTGACACAGCCTATTTTTTAAACAAGCACAAACCATGTACTAATAGAAGGTGAAAAGATCCTGCTCTGAATGCTTTGTAATCCATACTCCTGAGACATCCAACTACTGTTACCCAAAATGGCATTTTATAATTTATTTTGGGAATAATAGAAGCTACCATCTCTTCTTCAGAAGAGAGGATTATATTAAAAACTATAATCACATTTTATATTCAGGATATAACAAACAATTCAGATTTTCAGCTGGCTGGTTAAGCAGTAAGCTGTAGTGAGTCCATTAAATAAAATCCATTAAGTACATCCTTGAACAAAAACACTCCTGGAAACACTGCTCTCTTGAATAAGCATAAGGTAATACTTTAGGTTTGCATGCAGAAGTGATATTTTCCTATTGGCAACAATATTACTGTAGAATTTAAAAAGATTTTTTTAAGGCATTTTCAAAGGCAGGTTTCTTAAGAAGTTATTTTCTAAAAGTCAAAGGTGGTATCTGTTCATGTTTAAAATACAACAAAGTCAAAATAAATTCAGAAAAATATGAAGAATCAAGGATGGTAAGAACTCATTCTATTTCCAATTACTTTCTGTGATACAGCTAAAATTTAATTTGGGAGGTGATGTGATTGGCACTCGAGAATCAAGGAGCTCCTTTTAACACAAGGATAATCTTTTGCAAAAGATTAAAACAAAATGAGTTTTCTGAATCAGCTACGAAGGTTGACAATACAAATACATGCACCAATGGGTAAATCCAGTTCTCACAACAAAAATTCCCTATGAAAAGGCACATATATTCATGAGTATTTTTTATTTTGCAGCTAAAAAATAATCTGATTATTAACCAACTGACATTGTGTAACATATCTGATATCGTGTGATCAAATTCCTCTGAACATGATGAAAATGAAGTGATCCTC
Organism: Eurypyga helias; assembly: GCF_000690775.1. Taxonomy (NCBI): domain Eukaryota; kingdom Metazoa; phylum Chordata; class Aves; order Eurypygiformes; family Eurypygidae; genus Eurypyga; species Eurypyga helias. The sequence goes on from NW_010255846.1 coordinate 15,281, forward strand.
GTGGCAAACTGTTACCATTGCAAAGTTTCATTCTGTATTTTTAAAAGGAAAAGTTAAATACCATTTGTCATGATACTGTACATACTGAAACTGTATTGTATATACTGAAAAATTAATTGGCATACACATGGGAAAAAAAGGGGAGGAAAATTATCTTATTTCCATGTCATTACAATAAGGTTGATACAGATAGTTTTGAACCTTGCCTTGCAATGTTTTTGAAACAATGCTTTGAGGAGATCATTAGAAGTGTACACGGGAGAAACGCAATGTGCACGTGGGCTTAGACTGCAGTGTGGCTCTTTGGGGTTAAAAGACATTGAAAGTCACTAGAAGGAAAAGAACTGCCTTATAAGTTGCTGTAAACTTCAGAGCAAACATAGCATTCCATAAAAATGCAGAACAGGAAAGAGAATGTGGGTCACTGATCCTTTGAACAGGATACAAAAGGAGACATGCTACTTGTAGCATGTAATTTCAACATGAATATTCATGTATGTTTTGAGAAAAAAATAGAAGGAGTCCCAAATAGCTCCATAATGACCAATTTTTATGGCTAGGTACTAAAATAAGAAACATCTTAATACATTAAAAAGCATTTAGGTAGACCTTAAATAACAAGGTTTGCACACAGTGTCTTTGGGGAAAACAGTGCCAATCAATCATGTTGTAAAATGTTACTGCCAGAGTCGTAATACACCAATGGGCTGGGAAGTGCTGTGAGCACCCTGCCTGATGTGCTTCATTGTTGTTCTGATCTTAAGGTTGCACATGAAGGGAGAAAGGTCACATATATGAATTTACTGGTACCAGTCACTCCGCAGATGAAATCACCAACACCCAGTCAGGCTCATTAGCCTACAGAGCTCTAATGTAATTTTTCTCCATATAATTTGTAGGAAGCAAATACAGTCCTTTAATTTCTTTGGTTTATGACTATTCAGTACTAGTTTATGTTAGAGAGACTGGAGTTTAAAGGTGTGAAATCAGAAGATATACTACTCAAACTGCATATTAAAACAGCCCTAGGATGCTGCTTCAGAGTTTCAGCAGAAATTAACTTTTAGAGCAAAGTTTGTGAGCAATTCTAGTTAAAAACATTGACATCATATATGGCCCATTATAAGCATCCAATCGGGATTTTATTCTCATAAAAATAGCTTATTATCAAACCAAAATTGCTGAAAAGCTGAAGTTAAGAAGACAGAGCACAGAAATCAGGAAGGTCTGACCTTACTATTAAAGACTTAACTTTTTTCATGTTGCCTTGGACAATGTACCACCTATGGCTTGGTTTCATTTGTCTCCAATAATGATGACATATCAATCACAAATACTGTATGTTATACATATTTGCCATAAATACAGAGTAAAAATTGTCAACATACTTGAAAACACAAAAGTATCATCAGCTTATGTAAAAAATCAATGCTACAGTAGCTGGGCAATAAAGTACATTATTATTTTTAATCAAAACAGAAAATATTCAGTTTTAAGATTAAAAGCGTTTATTCTAAAGATACAAAAGTTGAGGATAGGTGCAAAAGTACCTGGAATTCTGAGACCTCCCGATTACTGTTTCTCTTTGATTCACTCTTAAATTTAGGTATACCTATGCTAACCCTTCTCAGTTTCAGTGAAGAAAGAATTATGCTTCAAGTTTTCCTCCCTTGAAATAAAAGATGTGCAGAACTGAATTACAACCCCCTGAAAACAGAGATTTAATAGAACCATCAAAAGGACCACAGCTGCACTATTGGATACCACCCTAATTAATATTACATAATCCATACAACACATGTGATCAATTTAGAGGTCCCAGGCGGTTCTTAAGTGAATGAATGCGATTTGTAAGCTCTGATCTGTCACTTCCACTTAGAGCAGAAGTGTCTACATTTCATATTACATTGTAATGCATGCTGTAAGCCTGTATCAGAACTCCAATTACTCATATAATGATCAAGTTCCACAGACATAATTAGGAAATGGGGAAGACAGGACTCGTAAAATCATGAGACGATGGCAGAGGAAAAGGTAGGGAGAAAGGTAGGAAAAAAGTTAAAAGAGGGTCAAGTGTAACTTGCTTGGAAAGGCTACAGTTATTAGCAATTGGTTGGCACTGCAAACAGGAATTTGTCAAAATCTGCTTTACTTTAGGGTCATTTCGTATGAAATGGAAAAGGGTAGCAGCTTCTGCTGTATACTTTAAAGGAAAATTAGGTGTCGAATCTGGGAAAACCTCAACCAAAAGCTTTCTGCGTGTCTTATTTCCTGCACCTATTCTATTATAGCAGTTAAAAGGAAATTCAGTTCCAGCCCTTTAGCAGTTCAGCTTTAAAAAGAAGAAATATGTATAAATTCCGTGCTGATTGGCTTTGATCAGGAAGTGAACTGGCCTTACTAAAGCACATGCAAGAGCTGCAGTTTTCACAGCAGAAAAATTCCAAAATTTGAACTACTGAACTATAGCCCCATTGAGAAAGAGTAGAAGGTTATGGTTAGTTAAGCTTGAAACCTGTCTCCATAGCAGAGATTGGAAAACTGAAATGGAACAGATCTGAGATATCCCCTACAGGGTAAGCTGCTCATTAAAAAAAACCAAGTAAACAAACAAAAAACTCAAACAAACAAAAAACCCAACAACAACACAAACAAACCCACCAAAACCTAGATAAAATAGAAATGGCTTTCTTTTGGAAAACTTTTTAATTAAACAACAAAATATATGTTGAAGCATTTTTAAAACCTTTTTAGAAATTTCCTGGAAAAGATTATATGGAATGAAAAGAGATTTGGAAATGTGTAAATCTCACGGAAAAGAAAGCTTACAAGCCATTTTTCCTAGTGAATCAAATCCAAACACTACCACCAAGGAAATCTCTAAGACATTTTATCCCCAGCCAGACTTCACATTCAAGTAACATCATTTTGAAATAAAGCCAGTTACAGCACAGGTCTGGGAAGGAAGGCTGCAGGCTGGCAACCCTGGCTCAACAAGGTTTTTGTAATTTTTTTAATGACAAAAATCTCGTGCTCAGCTATTAACCATTTTTACAAAGTATAACACTTAGTTTATAAGATGCTGAAACAATTAATGTAATTTAAAAATCATCTAGCGTTGCCTCCGAAAGAGTAAATCTTATCCAGAACTCAAATGATTCAGATGTAATGCTTGAGAGTAAATATATATATGAAGAAAGATACCATAATTACACTCACTAAATATGGCTCCAGATAATTATTTTGCCGACGTTCATTGAAAGGGAAAAAAGAAAAAAAAAAAGGGAAGAAAACCATTTTGGGAAGGGGAGGGGAAAAGCCAGGGCAGTGACGTTAGCAATGTTCCATTATGTCCTTATTTAATTCCATGGCAAAGATCCCATTGACTTCAACGAGAGTATGATTTGGCAGGAGAGACAAGCAGAATTAAATAGTTTCAAAACAATTTTAATACACTGTTTTCCTTTCTCAACTCTGACAAGCCCATTTCCTTTTTTTTTGTTCCCCTCTCTTTTTTTAATTGTTGTTGTTGTAGTTCCTGTACTTCATTAGAGAAAGTGGACCTTCAGCAGCCTCTGAAATGCTGGATTTTGTGCAGAGAAAACAAATCAAGGGCCATCACGTGTGGAAGATCACAATAATCAAAGTAAAAATTTATTTAGCGACAGAGTGGTTAATGTGAATGAACTCGAAGACTGAAAATGGAAATCTGCAGAGTGACTAGTTAATAACAAGCATCACTCATAACACCTATGCTGATCAAAATCCAAAAGCAAGAAGAGAGAAACAAAGGGAAAAACGTAAGTGAAAAACTGTGATGGGAGTATCCAACATGCGGTGAAGTAAATAACTGAAATGATTACTAATCAGTCTAATATTTTTAAAAACAGATCTTTCAGAGAGAAGGCTTAGCAATGCACCATCTATTGTATGCAAAATGAATTCCATCATTTCAAATGCAGAAAGTTTTAGGATGTTTCATCACTCTAGAAAATGGACATTAACTGCTACAGCAGTGTAGATGGCAACAGGCAGCATTTATAAAGAGAAAATGGTCAGAGAAACACTTCTCTTTTCTACTACCCTGAAGTATTCAATAGAAAAACACATCTCAAAGATACACAAGATTTCCACAACACTGTTGCAGGGTTTTAATACTCTGCATTATTCCATGTAAGGGGTTACTTCCTCACCCAGCCGTCCCCTCCGCCCCAGACCACGGGGCCTGCGCGACCCCACAGCCAGGCCCGTGCGGCCCAGACGCCTCGCCCCGTTACGCCCAGCTCCATTCCACAGCTAATCTTTTTACAATGAACTTAATCCAGTTAACGGCAAAGAATGGCGAAACGTCGGAGTAATTGGATAACAGCCCGAGATTCTGTAATTATTTCATTATGGCAGCAGACACTGGGTAAAGTGGGGGACGCCCACCAGCATCGATGGGCTGTGGCAACACTCCCTGCCTGTGCCCCTGAGGGTGACCTGGGTGACAACACCAGCGGCCTCACAGAAAGCATAACTCTATTTGGGACCAATTTAATTTGTGTTACGTTTTTGTTAACTACAGGCCAAGTAGCTTACCTTATCAGCTTTGGCCTACTACGCAGCATCCCAACGGACTTGGCTTTTC
>NW_010255846.1:19936-23978 GCF_000690775.1 Eurypyga helias
CCCTCCGTTTTTCCTCTCCGCTGTGTCCCCTCAACAACGAGGAGGGGAACACCCTGGCTGCAGTGCCGGGAGCCAGCACCCTGCCGGGGTCTGGCACCTGAGCGGAGCGCATCGGCAGGGCCTCCACAGGGCTCGGCAGCGCCAGGACGCAGCAGTCCGGATGGCTGCAAAGCCTCGGGGCCCTGCCCCGCACCAGCCGGTCTCCGCTGAGAAAGGGAAGCACGCTGCCCTGCGTGGTGCTGCCATGCGACCGCTCAGCCTGCCGAGGACATCATTACAGCGGGGTAAAGATGGCCTGGGCACAGCCATGAACGTGAGGTCCCACCTCAGACCCACGTGCTTTTCCATGGATCCTTCCTTGATCTTCCTAGTAGTGCTGTCAGAAGTACAGTTCAGGGGCAGATGGACAATGGGAGGATTGAGGGATGAAAAACAACATTTCTATTGAGGAGTGTTGTTTCAAATGTATGATAAAGTAGACTGCAATCGGTCCATGGCTATCACCTAAGACTGACCAAAATATTTACCGAAGAGGTGCCCTCTCTCAGACCTCTAGCAACACCAGCCCGTGCCACAGGTACAGGTACAGGGAGGTGATGAAGCCACATGATGGTGCCTGGTCTTCACTCACGTGGACCAACAGTGACACCTGGGGGAGAGAGAGGCAGGATGAGCAGCGCTCAGTGCCTCTCCTCAGGTAGCTGGAACAGTCCCTCTGTAACCACCCACCCACCCCACACACAGCCCTTTCACCCCCTGATCAATTCTAACTTATTTTTCGGAAAGTAACTCACTTCTGAAATTTTAGGTTCTGGCCAGCCATTTATTGCCAGTGGATCTGAACACCTTCTACTCCATTGTGGAGTGGCGTTGGCTTGCTGCAAAGAGCCAGTGAGGTCACCCAACCCTGTTTCATGCCCAGAATAAGAAAAGCACATAGATATTCATATTCTTATGACCAGTAATGCAATTTTTAAACTTTATTACAGGTATAAGATTCTTTTCATGAAGACGTTTAGACTTCCTTGAAAGGAAATAAGGAGCCATGAGAGGAATTCTAGTATCATCTTGGACTAAAATAATAAGATTTTACAAAGAAAGAGTAAGATTTTTTTAAGGGTTTGTTTTGTTTTTTGGGTTTTTTTGGATTTTTTTAGGATTTAAAACTCTCCATGACAAAACTGTGTAGTTTGTGATAACTACAGAGTGAAAATGCAGATTTAATGGTGCACTCAACAAAGGAATAAATGACCTCCCACGCTTTCTTCTTCCCTCCTCCCAATCTGCACCAGCTTTTCAACTCCCACACTTGACTTCTTGCCTCCCTTGTGAACAACCTGCCTCCTTGACCACAGTGTCACTGTTTATTTATTCATTCTTATCCTCAGGGCAAAGGGCTGGAGAGGGTTCCTGCCTGCACTGTGTTAGCCAACCCACTTTCCTCCACTGTGATGGGGACTTGGAGATGGGAATCTCCTCAGTGTCCCCTGCCCACGGTGGTGTTGTGGTTGGTGCGAGCTGAGCGCTCCAATGGGGCAGTGGCAGCTTTTGCATCCTCACAGACATCAGAAATAAGAGAGTGAATGAATAGTTCTAGTTAGTCACTGGAGTGGCCTCACTCCATGGGTGGCCCTCTTGATAAGGTCTAATTCTCTCTAAATAAACTGTAGTTCTTGAACAAATACTTCAGCATTCCAATAAATTGCAGATACCTGTGATAACACAGTATCATCTCAAACGCTTATCTTGTGTTACTATAAATCTGATTAACAAAAATCACCATGAATTGCTCAGTATAAGTTATCTTGACAAGCGCAGTTTCCTTCTCTCTGACTTCATTTGCTGTCCATAGCTCAAAGCTATGTTGTTTCAGGAGTTATGCATAAAGCTTTTTTTTATTTTTCCCTCTCTATTTTCAAGTGAATACCAAATGGGTCTCAGGAGCCATTACTTTTTTCTTCTCAAATTGTTTTGGAGAATGTTTTTGTACAAGCACTTGAGAGAAGTGGCTCTTTACATTCGTGTAACAATTTATTTTCCTCCAACACCTATTTTCTCTCCCTTACATGACTATTCTGCTATTCCCTCCTCGCAGACATAGACTCTACAACACTTCAGGGTAGGTTTATGATGTTGGTCAAGTTGCATTGCATGACATCAGAAGGGATCTGAGCAGAGCACCCCTCCGGGAGCTAGAACCACAGCTACCAGACAGTGCTGTGGCTCTTCCCCTGCACAGCCACGTGAGCTGGACACAGAGGGGAGCTGAGCCTGCGGTACACGGGGCTTGGGGAGAGGACAGGCCATGGCATAGGATCGAATGAGCAAAAGAAGTGTGAGGAGGAAGCTACTAAAAGATCATTGCGTACATACCGTGGGAAGTACCTGACAGGTTGTGCTTCTCATTGCTGTAGCAGCAATGTGCAAAAGCCTTTGTTCCTCCTGTGGGTAGTTTTCCCTCTTTAAAGACTGCCTCTTCCATATACTTAAGGTTAGGAAGCAGAAACCAATGCAGGTAGTTGAAAAGTTTCTCAGACAGAATTGGTGATTTTGTTTTGCATGAAGCAGTAAGGAAACTCAAATCGCTAGAAAGAAAATTGACAGTTCCTGAAACATGACTCAAAAATGTGGATTACTGAACATGTTTCATGTAATCAGCATAGAGGAGATAGAAAAAGGAAATGAACTAATGTATTGATATATCTGTATGTGCTAGGTGGGCACATACAGTCATTTCTTTTTTTTTATGCACACTGTAGAAGTCACAAATTTAAGATCTCATTTCATTTTAGGAGAAGAATACATCACAGAAATGGTGACCCTATGGTTACTCGTAGCAGGAAATCAAACTGTCACAGGCAAAAGCAACACCTAAGATACACAGACAGAGAAGCAAACAGACAAAATCTTGCAGGTCTCTACATCTCTTCTTGACATCAACACTTCTCACGTACTGCAAGAATAAAATCCTGCTGCAGACATGCTAATACATGTCATACATGATACACAGTGACCTCAGCTAATCCAGCCAAATGCAAAGCTGAATCTTCTTGATGGAAACAATCATAATATTTTGCCTGTGCATTAGGATTTTTCCCACTTGAATGCAAATAAAAGATACAGTCAACAAATAAGAACAAAAGAAGATAGAAAGTATTTTATGCCATGATAAGGTCTGGAAGAATACAGGTGAATGAAATGCTGAAGCTGAGTGGAACAACATCTGTAAGATAACAATCTTACAAGCTTCTTTACTAAATAAGGAAAGGACTGAACAAGACTGTATAATAATCAGGACTGGAAACCCAAGCACTACTAGAATGTACCCACTCCCTCTAAGTTCAGCGTATAGTTTTACAAACAACTTATGCAAAAATATTTCCCTTTTATCATATACCCAAGAGCCCATAGAGTGAGAGGTGTGATGCAAACTCAATGAATCAGCCCCCCAAACCATAAAAAGGTGTACTTTTTTGCACAGTTACCTGCAAAATTCACAGCTTGCACAGCAGCCAGACGACTTTTTAGTCATTCACGCTCAGGACCTATTAGGACCGCACTGACGCACTAGGCTGATGTGTTGTAATTATTAGGGAGTCCCTAAAAGCTATTGGTCAGGGAACAATTTCAGTCCTGAAAATTTTAAATGATCCAAATGCTACTGCATTCTTAAGGCTAGGAAGAGTCACGGGATCAATAGAAAACAAACCCTCATTATAAAATACTGAATCACTAAATTCATAACTAGTGAAAAAAACAAAGTTTTCTGCAGGCACAGATCACTCCTTACACTGTAGGAATACACTGAGTCAATGGCCTTTTGCAAAATTACGTTTATAAGGTAGAGCTGCATATGAAAAATAAAGTATAAAGTATAAAGTATAAAATCCCCTATTCCTGCACCAAAACCGAAAAGAAGATTTTCCTTTAAAACACTCACCCGGTTGTCAACAGATTTTACAGTGTTGTCAGGGCAGAGTAGTGGATATTTTGAATAGAACACAAGCGATTTAAAGTCTCGGCAAGGAAGAGCGGGGGAGCC
>NW_010255846.1:24084-77751 GCF_000690775.1 Eurypyga helias
GGATATTCTGAATAAAACACAAGCGATGTAAAGTCTCGGCAAGGAAGGGCGTGGGAGCCGCAAAGCCACCGGAGCAAGATCCAGTGGCAGACTTGTGGCCTCCCTCTACTTTACCAGCATCAGTGGCCTCCACAGAGCAAGAAGCTGTTACACGGTCGAGGAGAGACAGCACACGCGTGCACACGTGTTTACAGGGGTGCACAGAAAGACAGGTCTAGTCTTAAACCTTACATTTTCTTTAACAGAATGGGATGCATTTTCAAATGCTTCCATACACTTAGAAATGTAATTGGTTATGAAATATGCTGAAGAGCATAAAAGTGTTCTGTGATAGAAAATCATTTATTGTGAAAGATGTTGGCAGGATTGTATTTTATTTTTATACAAAATGTTGGAAATGGTCTCTAACAAATTTTAGTGAAGATGGATCACTATTCTAAAAGGATGAAATGGACAAGGGGAAAAATAAATATAAGTGGAGGCCAGAGCCTGATATAGCTGAAGTTAAAAAGAGAGACCTCATTTTTCTTTCTATCCTGAACATTACAGCTGTAACAGCTTTATTACTACAGCTTTATATATGTTTACATTTTTTGCTGATTGTTGGCATTACAGCCACATCTGGTATCATTTTTCTTAACTTGCCTTATTACCATTTGTAACGTGTTTCCCCCCACTCCCTGAGCCTCTCAAGGATCAATCTTCCCTTGCCATTCCACCCCGTCTTGCCCTCCTACCTTCTCCTCTAAGTGTCATACTTCAAGACCTTCTTTCAAGAGGTAATGACAACATGAACAAATCTTTTTCACTCCTTTCTTTTTTCTTTTTAAATAAGGAAGAATGCAAATAGAAGGGCTGATTTGACAGCCTGACTGGCTGTGCTAGCTCCACTCTCGTAACCTTAATTCCAACTCCCACTCTGATCTCCTAGCCAAACAACATATTTAATTATATCATGCTGGTACTACCAGGCCCAGATAACTGTTTTGCTGGCAGTGTTTTCCTAAACTGACCCTATGGCCAATATTCCAGTTTCCACAGCTTAAAATGAATTTCAGACGGCAAAGTACAAATATATCACCTGGGAGAAACCCCCCTCATTCAGCACGGGGTTATGGGGAAGCTGCCCTCCTCGGAAGCACGTTCACATCAAAGGAAAACTACAGGTCCTCCTTTCCTTCTTCCACAATTCTAGTTTCAAGTAATTAAGAATCTGTGATGTTTGCACATTTTCACACTAATTGAGAACATACGAAATTATTTGTTATCTTAAGTAGAGTTTTAAAATCTGAAGGAATCTTATACTCCTGCTACTACTGAAAAACAAAGTTCTGTTTTTTTTAGGGTTGGAGGAGTCACATTTGTCATTATAACAGAATATAGCTTCCTTAATGGAAAAAAAAACCAAAACCAACCAACCCAAACCAAAAAAACCCCCAAACAAACAAACAAAAAAAGGTTTAAATTGTCTAAGTTAATCAGAAAATGCTTGTTTCACACTAGCATTTACACAGGAAAAAGAAATGAAATTTTATAGAGCAGAATTACATAATTGCCAAAGGAATTGTCAAGGACAGAGCATGAGGAACGTTCCTATCAAGAAGGCAACAAATCTAAATTTGGAAAATTTTGTTCTTCTACTGTCCTTGTCGGCATCTAATAGATATTTATTCTGTTAGAAAAAGATATTTAGTTAAAGCAGCTGTATTGGAAAAAAACAGCTACTGCTCTCTAGCAGGACTACAGAAAATGGGACACTTTCTTCTGGGATGGTTGTTGTCCTGTCTAAAGAGAACTGTCAACAAAACAATGTATTTATATCACAGTGGAGATTTGGAGCCTCAGAAAATGGGAAAGATTCCACTGTGCAGCAAGTACCAAGCAGAAGGACCCTGTTCCAAAGACAGTCTCATGTAAAGATGTACCCTGTCAAGGTAATAGTTACTGACCTCACAGAGTTTTTCAAGGATTTGACTTGAATGACGACATCCCCCATGAGGTGCCCATTACAGAAAATTTACTAAAGGGAGAGTAGGGCCATAAATTAAGGAAAAAAAAAAACCAAACAATTGAAAGGTTAATAGTTTTGTTGATAATTTTTGCTCTATTCTATCAGTATTTAAAGGTCAAATAATATTAATATTTCCAGGGGCATTGAAAAAACACAGGTGTGGTTCCTTATACAGACTTGGTAAAAACAAGTGTGTTTGAGGAAGCCCTGAAAGAAGGACAGAAGACACTTCCACCCGGGGAAGCTGTAGCATCTCCCTGTGTTCACATCATAGTCAATGACTGCATTTTGTGGGTTTTTTCCACCAAAGTGTGGTAATTCCAATGTAAAAAATTACAAGTGGAGAGATCTTGGAGTGCACTACATAAAATTTTAACGCTGACACTCTATTTACTCCTGCCACTTAGAGGCACTTACGGTCTTTGAAAAGACAAGTCAGAACAAGCAGGTGTTTTTTATTTCATTTTCACATTCAGGTTTTAAGAAGAAGGAGAAATTATGAGAATGGTATCGTCCCTGCTGGTATGTATTGCTTCTAAAGTTGGACATGTGCTGCCAAAATGTAACAGATTTCAAAGAATGACACTTTTTCTTCTTTACATACCACACAATTACACTATTTGGTGAGAACTCAGCTGCAAGCACTTTATTTTCCCTCCACAAACTATTATGGCTCTCTGCTACCTATGAAGAAACATTCTTCTTGGCACAACATATTGAAAAAGAAAGTGTAAAAACCATAGTGGTCACTTCACTTTCCAACACCAAGGTTTAGGAAAGAGTATCCTTTAAGAAAATGACAACTGGGCACCTATGAGAAAGTTTTGCACTGGAAGAGGCCTTTCATCCTTCCCTTCTCTATCAACAGATGTTTGTAGACTCCTCCCACATCTTTAGTTCCCTTTTTCTTCCCTGTACCTCCATACCTTCCACCCCAGCAGCACTGAAATGGGTGCAGGCTCAGGCTTGTGTCTTGCTGGTGGGTGTCCTGTACTGCACTGAAGTCACCTCACCCATGGCTGTGCTCATTTTCGACTGAGGAGTTTCACCAGGAAATTGAACATTCGAAGGTTTGCTGTACAGATTTTGGTTTGGAGTACAATATATATCATTAAAGACAGATATTTTACACATGCTACATATAATACATATTGTATGGTACCCTTGCTAAAATGATTAAGAAGAAAACCAAGGGACTAGAAGCCCTGCATGATTACCTATGTCACATAGCCTCCAAAATTTTCGGTCCAGCAAAGGTAATTCTATGTAGAACTAACAAAAATAATTTAATTTTGATTAAGACTTTTGTTAACTGCCTTTTTATCTGAATAGTATCCATACTAAGTTTTGTTTACACACAGAAATGAGAAATCATTGACAGCTCTTCAAGAAAGTAATTATTTCAAATTAAAATAAAAATACGTGTACAGCTGATCAAGGGGATGTATTTCCATTTCTCCTTTCTATCCTGTACTTATGTACCTGTAAACTTGGAAACTAGTCATTTCTCAAGAAAACAATTAATTATTTTTAAATAGCACATAAAATCATCAAAACTGGGAACTCAAGTACATAATTTCCTGTGTCTGTTGATACAGGTAGCAAAGCCAGCCCTACCGTACAGGGGGCAATGTGTAGCCCAGAGGCTGGAACTGGATCCTAAGACCAAGACACAACATTTACAAGAAACATGGTCATTTTTCCAGTGTTCAAGTTTACCGCTTTCCCATGACAAAAGGGAGATAGTATTAATTTTTTAAAAATTGTTATAATTGCAGTGCTTTAGAGGGGCATCAGACTTCATAACCTCCAGAGGTCCCTTCCAGCCTGAATTATTCTACAGTTCTAATAAAGACTGTTAGACGTTTTTGTTGGCTTTCTAGATTTCAACACACAAAACTGATCTAAATTCTAACTTAAAATAAAAAATGTTTAATTTTTGTGACAGTTTAAGGATAAAGGTAAGACAAGGTTTCTAGACAGATAAAATATTATTCATTAAACTAATTAGCACAGTTAGGAGAACAAGACAATTTGTCTGACCCGAAGGGTCAGCATTCTCCAAACCCTCTCTACTTCTTCCAGCTCTACCAGTTAATCTAAAAATAACAAAACTTAGGTGTGCCTTAAAAAATTCACATAAGGGATATATTTCCAGGATCACACCTAAAGCAGCACAGCTGTACATGGCTGTGTGGAGCAGCTCTGGGTCAGTACAATCTCAAAACACCGAAGACCAGATGCCTCAAAACACAGGTGACCAAGCCTGCCGGGAGTCAGGCCAGGCTCTCCTTTATCTTGCATTCAAATGCTCAACATGCAAGCTCTGCTTAGTTTGCAACTTCAAAAAACCTCAGCTTAAATTGACATGGCTTCATAAGGCAGGAATTAAGAAACAAATCATTTGAAACTTTTGAAACAGCTGAGGAAATAGGAGGACAGGCTTTTTTCCTCACACATACCCACCCCCCAACACACTACATTTAGAAAATTTAGAAAAGAAAATCCAGGTGTATTTTAAGAGAATTGGAGAGAGCATGCAAATCAGCACAAGAGGAAAAAGAATCAAGAGGAGGAGGGCAGTTAGGAGATTTCTCTATGAGGTGATCTGGCCTCGGCACAGGCAGCAACAGAGGAGGAGAAAGGACAGTACTGCAGTTGAGTGCAATCATTCCACTTGCAGTGTAAAAATGCACACCGTTCTGACCTCTTCAAACTCTTTTTCCTGTTGCTTTGCAGTGGATGCGCAGTGGTATTGTTTTACTTCTAACCTTTTAATGAAAATGAAAAGAGTTAGCCCTCCAAAAAATGCAAAGACATTTTTCAGAAAATCCAGTTATCGTGAAATCTAGAAAGCCATTGTGGCTTAGGCTGACTGTGCCAACCTCTAAGAGGCAACAGGTGTTGTAAATGAAAAGAGCTTGGCCTCAGTTCCACATGCCTTGATTATTTATTCTGATTTTCGGAATTAGTGTCTGGAGTTGGACAGATAAAGGACTGGGACAGCAGACAATATCACTGGCTAGCGGTAATGACAGCTGTTATCGATATGCTGACAGAAGGAGGACTTTGTTTCTAGCAACTGGGACCAAAAATATGTTTTTCTGCTAGTAGCTCAGGACGGCTAGGTAAGAATTCCTGTCTCAGTAGATACGAAGTTTCTCACAACCCCCACGACAAAAGGAGGTCAGGCTGTTAATCGAGATACTGTATGCACTGCCTTCAGAAAGAGAAAGGTTCTTCTTCCCCTCTTTTTTTTTTTTGAGGGGGTGGAGGGGGGGTGGCTAGATCTTTCCCCTTATGGATTAAATGTTCTGAATACCTTAATATTTGTGCACCCAGGAGAATATGAATATTGTACTGACACAATCCCAACCAATCATGCAATCTAAAGAACATGCCAAGTCTGGAAGGCATATTGAGCATGTTCTCCGACGATGATATCATAAAGGTTCCTGCAATGGGAAACACATGGCACCAATTCCTCACATTCCCTAACCTGTACGCATGACGGTTCCTTCAGTTCTGGTCACTTCAGTGGCAAAAATGAAAAGACATTAGGACCTAAAATTAAGAAAATTACCAACTTGGGCGCCTGAATTTCACACACTAATCCTGTATTGGGATATACTTTTTTAGTTTTTTTTTAAAAGGTATATTCTCAACCGATAAATGGCATTAGTCTAAAATTCAGCATAACATTTTGAGTTCGCTCCTGATGCAGCAAAGTAAGGTGTGACCTGAAGTTGTTTATTACCAAGCGTGTCTCGGAAGGGATGATATTAAAGCAAACTCCTTTCTCCAACATAAACATACATATGTTCATTGAAATACTGAAAAGCCTGGCAAGAGAATTCTATAAAAGCTAAGTTACCAGATGTAAGCGCTATTGTAGCTGCTACAGCTCCATGGAAGCACTTCATCATGCTGAGAAATGATGCCTCTTCCCTGTGAGCTGAAGTGCTATCTCCTCTGGCTTCCTGCATGTTGAACACCCTCAGGGGCTATTCATCGTGTCTTCTGCTACTCGCACTTGCTGCAGTCAGAATGCTTTCACATTCATCGTGGACAGAGTTCACGGGAATTGTGCTGTCAGTAGGGAGACACAGTAGATGGAGATCGAGACATATTTGAAATGGCAGAAAATGAATCCCAAACACTAAACTTTCAGTACCAAGGGTTTTCTACATCATGTTTTGGAAAAGCTTATTCAAAGAAAGCCATCCATGTCTACGAGATGTAGAATTAGGCAATACGGAGAGGAGAAGTGTTTGCTGAAAAAATTATGTATGAAAACAGCTTCCATGGATGTGGTTGGAGAATAAAATTCTTTCCTCCTGCTGAGAGAAACCACACATCTCTCAGAAAACTTTTAAAGCCTTTTTTTGGTCTCTGAAATTTACAAAATACTGTCAGTTCAGACAGCATTTTTTACAATTTTGACAAGAAGTTATCTGATACTTTCACAGGCATCTTCTCCAAGTTGAAAAGAAAATTCTCAATTTATTTAGAGGAAGAAAACAGGGAAAGAACCTTCCTTCTCTAACACATAGACTTATTGATTTTCATTAAGCAATTTCCACTTTATTTCAATGGAAGTCACAGTACCATTATTTCCACTTTATACATGAGATAAACAGAAACGCAGACAGACAAAGTGACTTATTTAAGAGAAAATCAGAAAAGAATAGACGAGGGATAAAACCCAAGCTGTCAGTGTCGGTTCACTGTGCAGACCCCAGGGGATACACCAACATCTTACAGATTAGAAGAAAGGAATAAACACCACTGAAAAAAAAGAATCAATCCTAAACTTTCCACACTGATATTTCAGACCCCTCTTTAACAAAGAAAAAAATAAAACCTGGAATTTTTACTTGAAATTTAACTGCATTTGGTTAGAGTGTATAAACTACTCTCGTACGATGCCATTCTAAATAAAAGCTCGATTATTAAAAACTTGTAAACAAAATGGAAGTCAAACCCAGAAAAATCACACAGCCAACGTATTTCAGAATAGTCACTATAATTTAAAAAGTGTGTCATGCAATTTCAGCTCCCCATATGTCCCTGTCTATAGAAGGTCCAGACGTGCTGAGAACACAGCCGTTATTTCCCAACTGCTGAACGTGCTTTGCAGATACACAGTTCTGTGTCAAAAAATAATGGTCTCTTCTTCAATGACTACCATGATCCTGAAGAGCAAATTTATTTTCAATACCAGAAAGATACATTCTGGACTAAACCAGAACTAACTGGCACAGTGCGCTAATCTGCAACGTCAGCAGATTGCAGTGAAAAAGCTGCTATCTGCAACAAATTAAAATCAAACAGGTGATCTCATGAAAACCTTTAAAACCTTTTCAAATCACTCAGAAACTGTTTAAATATCCATCAAGCCTGTATTTTTTACATACTGAGATGTATGTATATGGAGTCACTTTGCTCCCTCTGGCAGCCTCTTCTCAAAGGATTTGGAGGACTCGTCAAGCATGTGTGGGTCTAGACAGAGGTACAGTAGGAAAGCTCACATTATGCCTGCCTTCAGTTGTTTGCTCTAGCCAAAGAAATAAAGATATTTAGATCCAAATGCGTACATATGTACACAGAATATGTGTATGAAAGAAATTACCTCTTTGCTCTTCCTTGCTATTAAGGAATACGTGAGGAAAAGTATGCATCTTTCCTTGAGGCACTTTAATGACTCCCTTTCCTCTCTTTCTTTAGATTTTTCTTCAACGGTTTATATATAGTTTCCCGTAAGAAAGAAATTACTCGGAGACAAAAGCTCACCTTCATATCTGGAATCATGGTAATGGGATGCCTGTTCTCTCAGCCGTGCCCCGCTGGTGGATGCTGCAGCTCCAAGTATGTTGTCACTATAATCACAGCATTTATCCCAGCAAGGAGCTTCCTTACTGGCAAATCAAAATGGTGCGTAAATAGTAAGTACTGGAGACTTCATCTTCTCGAGACATGGTGATTTATGACCTGTTTTCTCACATGCCTTTCACTTTAGAAACACTTGGCATGTGGTTTTACATCACCTGACATTTTTCAAGGACTCTGTTTAACCCTTGCATTGCTTGGCCAATCTGACAAATTAAACATAACTCAGGGCTTTCTACTTTGAGTAGTCAAAGAAAATTGACTAAAATATATACTCCAGTCATCAAAATATTTCTAACAGCAGAATGAAAATAACAACGCAGAGAAATTTCCTGTTCTTCAGCTAGGCTTCGTAAGATGAGGTGGTTTTGAGAATTCTTTTTTATTTAAATGAGAAAGACCAAGATCATTCTTTAGTTCCTGAATACTTAAGAAAGATAAATATCCCCGATAAAGTTTCTACTTTTAACAGACAGTTTCAAAGATGAAAGGAAGTCCAACTTTTGAGGACACTTTGGATACGAACACAAAACTGTAGGCATCATTAACTCTGATGCATGAGACACACATTAGTGCTTCAGCCCTAAGAGCAGCTAATGACCCTGGGTACTCTTCCTGAGCCAATTGATACCGGTTCCTAACAGACAGAGGCATAAGATCTGCTCTATTTCTCTTTAAACTTTCTTTATGACAGATGGCATAGCCCTGGTTAACCATTAATCAATAAAGCATTTGAGGAGCCTCTTTTTAATATAGTAACTATTTATCAAAATTGCCAACTCATTTTAATATATTAATAACAGCGTGGAAGTGTTCGAGGAAGCTCAGTTCTACATGTCATGAGTTTAAAGAAAAAACCCCAAAAATCTCAAGGCAAGAGAGTTTTCTGACTTATTAATAATTTTAACTTGTCTAGAGAATGACCAAAAAAATGCCGTGTGAAAAATACCTTAAACTAAATTAGCTTATCAGGAAGTAAAGATTTTCCCTTTCCCATATGTGATTCTTAAGTCAGAGACACACAGGCTAGATTTGAACTCCTAACTATAAGCTGCTCCAATGTGAAGACCTCGGTTTCCTCTTGTTACTGAACAAGTTGACAAGACAAATATTTGTTGTGGAATGAAAAGGAGGTTTCTGCATCTTCACAGACTCTTCTCACAGTCACTGATCATAAATTGCAAAGTTTAAGAAAACTAAATGATGCACTATACAAGACAGTACGTAAAGGATATCGATGACATCTCTACGTTTTTTCCTCACATCATTTTCAAAATGAGTATAGACTTTATTTTGAAAACTCTCAACCTGAAGTTTTAAAAATGATCACATTTATTTATTTACTTATTTATTTATTTTGATCCAGTATAAATTGAATTTGGGTGAGGAAGTCACATATCAAATAAGAGAATATAATCAAAGCTAAAAAAAAAATTAAATAAGCCACCCTTATGTTGAATGAAACATTATGCAGGTTCTGAAGTACATTCAGCAGATGAACACACAGGATGGCGGCACAAGCCCTTGTAAAGGCTGACCTACTCCTTATAAAACAAGTACCTCAGGCACTAGTAGAGATGTATATCAAAGACGGATGGGACCAAGTGTGTTTCTCCAAGGATCTTGAGGGGACCACACCATGGAAAGCTCAACATACACTGTCCTGGTTAAAAAAGTTCGGCATGGACAAGGCTTCATAATCAAGAGCTTCTGGTCCATAACACCAGAGGAACATTCCAGATCAGGACCTAGGAGGATCTTGCTGGCAGCTCAGTGTAAGTTGATATATCTGAGCATCTACAGAAACATAATCAGATTTCACTGTCAACATATTCAGTCTGAGAGGTTTCAATCAGTTCCAAGATGTGTCTTTCCATAATGTGGGAATACAGTGGAATTAAACCAATGCTTTATTTCCTAAATGACTTGTCTAGATTTCATCTTGAATTTATTTGGCATGAGGAAGTCACATAATTTATAGTCAGCATAATAACTTCCTGTGACAAATTAAAGCATTGTTTCAAGACATATTCACACCTTGACATTCACATTATCTATTCAGAGCACATTTGATGAAAATGCCTGTCCGTATCAAAGATTTAGTAGTAAAGTATTTATTTAAGGATTCAATTTATGTGTTTCTATGAAAGATTGCATTTTATATTAAATTCAGTCCTTTAAATACTCTAAGTACTATATAAGTTATAGTTTCCATTCTGTAACTCTTAATATTAAATTAATATTTGTTTAGCAAAGTGTCTGAAATGTGTAAGAATTCTCAAGTCTATAGTTCAAGCCAGCAGTCTAAAGAAAGAGAAGAACTGCAGTATAGTAGTTGGTAAATTACTTAACTAACATAATTTTAATCCCACGTCTAGCCTATTGCTCTCATGACAGTCATCAGTGGGTGTAATACAAGGAAAATAAAATTTCCATTGTACACTTTTCAGCATTAACTTTTCCATAAAACCAAGATCTGAAACTATTTTTTTCCATTTTCCCCTTAAATTTGCTGACGTCTTTAACAGAGACTAGCACTTTTCAAAGCAACACTAATGATTTTTGAAATATAGCGATGCAGTAATATATCTGTATACTTTAGTTATATCTACCCAATTTATCAAAATTGTCTCTATCACTATGCTACAGAAAATTCCATACACAATTAACTGGATTTAGCATTGTCATAGATTAAAAATATAATTTCATGGGAACAATTTGCATGGAGTTATGAGAGTGAATCAGAGAAATGATTATAAACAACACTAACACGACAAACTCTCTTACAATGGCTCATTATATTAGTAAGTGAATGATCATTTGCTGATGGCAAAAAATAAATTGCTTAGTAGTCAGAACTCTTGTTAGGCAAAGCAGCATATTCATAGAATGTTTTCGGATAGTTCATCTATAGAAAAAGAGTAAAAAAACCCTTAGGAATATGGACAAGTTCACAATGCATTAATAAAAATAAAACAGTGCACAACTATTCTAGGTGGTTAAACCAAAACATCTAAAATTAAGTCAAGGAGATGGAGCTGTTAGCCCTATACTGAATAGGCCAAAAAAGAAACAGGAAGAAGTCCATGTAATCACTGTCCAGGTTCTGGCTCCAGTAAAGAAGGATATGAGAACATGTAAACATGACCAAATATCCCCAGTCAAAGCATGGCTTTCCTCCTACTGGAAACACCACCTAGACATTCATGGGATAACATTCCGACACCTTCAGAACTTCTTCCTTAGAAGGAGCTAAAAGCAGCCAACTAAGGGTATGATTAAGGGGTAGGATTAAACAACATCTGTCGGAAGGACTAACCTCAGCCATCTTAACGTGACTGGAGAGAAGAAAAGATCTTAAAGATCCTAGAATCACCAGCTGGAAGCATTTTGACTTGGATTTTCCAAAGGTGGATGGATACGGATTCCCCCAGATTCCTAAGGAAACAGTTGCTTTCAGAAATTATACAGGAATTTGAACAAGTGAAAAAGTCTAGAGCAGAAGCCACAGAAGCAGAAATATAAGAACAGTGTGGGGTGTGCAGAGTCAGAAAAGATGTGGTGAGCTGAAACAGCCGTCTCTTACAGTGCCCCGCGGCAGGTGTCTACAGAGGAGTGTACGAGCAGGGCACACACGAAGCTAACACACGTTTGCTGGCAAGAAACAAAACAGTAAAATAAAGAGTCCATTGACAACAACACTTCATTTAATTAGATTTCAGAATAAAAAAGAATTAGTGGAATCAAAGGAGATTATTTGGAAAGAATCCTGATGGGAAAGCTCTCATGAAGACACCTGAGAATCCCTTGTTCCTTGCTCTTAGCGCGTTCCCTAAAATCCTAAAAAGCAGTGAACATCAGTATGTGCAAAGCACAGCTAGAATTTGCTTTAAAGTACTCGGAAAAACTAAGAGTTGTGAGCTGCTGAGTTTATGCTCTACATCATCTTCAGTTTATACAAAACCAACATGTCGGTGAAATAATACCAGTGCCAAATGAAAATGGCTGGAACCTTGGCTTTGAAACATTTATGGCAATATGCAGCAGCTGAAACCATGCCAAAAGGTGTATCTTTTGCTTGGATAATTAATTCTGTTTACCACCCAGCCAAAATTAATTACTATATATTCACCCAGTGTGGAATACTTTCCTCTTCCTTTTTTTGCACTGGTACAAATCATAAATTTATTCCAAAGGGATCCAGATGCAAACCTTCAACATTTCTGTAGGCAAAATAAACTACGACGTATGTTCTTCTTGGCAAATACAACATGCAAAAGGTGCCTGGAGATATGCTGTACTGATTATGAGATATTATTGTGAGGTTTTATTATCCTTCTAAACAATAAAACAAGAAAAGAAACCAACATAAAAGCAAGCGGTTCTATGCCAGATGTAAGAATTTAATGCTATCCATCCCTGACTAGCATTTGGAACATGTGCTTCAAATGTGAAGCTTTCGTAAGTCTCCCCAGGTGAGCAGTTGATCTTATCTTGCAATTCCTGCTTCTTTTCAAACAGTGCGCAGCACAACCTAGCAGCTGAGCAATCCCAAGAATGTTAAAGCTAAAATAAAGGGGGGCAGGAGGATTTTTTTTTTCTTCAACACCATCTTTCTCAAGTAAACATTACATTCAGAAAAAAAATGTCATTGCAGTATCACATCAGAATCTTAGGCGGGAACAAAAGAGTATGGAATAGTTTGGGGCTTGTCCTCCCTCCACCCCTTTCATTTTTAAGTAATCTTATGATCCTTCTTACAGTTAGCATAAAATCTTCCCTGAGACTTAAAGTTCCAGAATTTAAAAATACTTATCAGTCACATGTGCTGAAGAAGGTTTTCAAAGACATAGTAAAACAGTCAACCCAAAAGACTGGGGCCAAGCTCCTCTTCTTCATTAGTTCTGAATACATTTCTTGCAAACATGTAGTTCTAAAATTAGGGTTTTGAAATGTCTGGAGGAGCCACACATGCAAATCTAAAAACTTACTACTGTATTTATGGTGACTTTAACATAAACAAAATGATATGCAGATTCATTCAAAAAGAGCATTTCCTAGAAAACTGTTTCAGATGGACAGTATCTTCCCTTTATTAGATTGTCCTGCATAATGTCTACCTTGAGGGAAGAAAAGCATTGTGAAAAGTTTATTTTAGAATCTCAGCTTATTATTTTCTTGGAAGTGGACATGATCATAGAATGGTTTGGGTTGGGAGGGACCTTAAAGATCATCCAGTTCCAAGCCCCCTGCCATGGGCAGGGACACCTTCCACTAGACCAGGTTGCTCCAGGCCTCATCCAGCCTGGCCTTGGACACTTCCAGGGATGGGGCATCCACAGCTTCTCTGGGCAACCTGTCCCAGTGCCTCCCCACCCTCTCGGGGAAGAACTCGATGATGGAGACAATAGAATGAAAGTAACACATACATGAACAAGTAGCAAATCAGCTTTCACTTGTGATAAATAAATTACAAAAATGTTTGTTCTCCTCAGCTGACATCTGTAAAGGCTTAACTGCTAAAAGCAGCATTTAGCTTGCTTCAGAGAAATCTGAAGTATCCTGCTACTAAATTCTGTTTTCCAACTGGTTCTTATTTACAGTAGAGTTATTAAATATTTATTATAGCAGAAGGCAAGTATTTTCAGTTGTCCTAACTTGATGTCTTTCAGTGAAGTAATAGGTTGCTTAGAGTTTTTACATGAACCTACCATGTCATCACCAAGAAAAGACACAAACAGGCCTCCGCCAATTGACAAGGCCTGTATACAAAAATACATTTGCCTGATTTTCTGACAATTTACTGCTTGACAGCTTGCTACAAGAGGAAGAGCAACACTACAATAATAGTTGACAGATGCTGTTTCCACTAACTTTCAAATCCCTTAAACCTTTCCAAAAACACACGCAGAAACTGATCTGCTTGTCTGTCGACTTTCGATTCCAAGCAGAGATATTCTGATACCACTGCCCTATCAGTTTACACAGGATATTTTTCCATTATTCCAATGTACATGAAACACAAATAACAGGAAAAAAAACCATTCAGCAGAACTACTTTTATTTCTACGAACAAAACATACTATCTTGGAGAGACACCTGTAGGAAGTTTCTAGAACCAAAATTTAAAGTATGAGCACAGTGTTGCATTACACTTGCCAAATAATCAAGTCTCTTCCATTTTCTGGCACCTGGTTATGAGACAGTCTGCATCATCCCACTTGTCATTCTGAGATGATTTGTATCTTGTTCACATGGGGGTTTTTTTTCATTTTAAATTGGCGAGCCATATTAGTACAAAAGGTAAAAACCCCACACTTGAAGAACACCTAACCTAGCCAAGAGGTCTAAAACACTGGTGTTGATTTCTTATAAAATGAAATGTCTTGTCTGTTTATTTTCAATTTCATAAATGCCATATAGCACAAAACTCATGTTCTTAGTAATTAATGCCATTTGCACCACCTTGTTGGCAAAATCCATAATGTTTGCCTTCAGCAAAGATTTGTTCATCACTTGGGCTCTACCCTTTGAACTGGGATGCTCATAGATTTTTCACCATTTATCAGGAAGCTGTAAGCAAGAACGGATCCTAAACTGTACACTCAAGGTTATGAGCTGTCAATGGAATTTCTTTTAAAGAGTCACTGGAATTCAGTACAGAGAGATATGATTAATCTCCTCATCTCAACTACCTAAATGGTTAGCACAGAAAATAATACCAACTTTTGGGATCCTAAACAAAACAAAAACACCCTCCATTTGCAGGTTTTGAGAGTACAGCTCTGTAAAGAACTTAAAACCCTAACAGAGGAAGTGAAGATGCCAGACTCACTACACCAAACCTAAAGTCACCAGGGGAGGTTCCGCTGTTAAACTCCGCTAATGCAGCACATTACTAAAGAGAGAAAGAATGCCCAGCAGCTGAACATGTGGATATGGTGATGTTCATTAAAACCTCTGCACCCAGGCAGTAGTTGTGTGAACCACTGTAGCATGGGATAGAGTAAGTTTGACGTTTAGCTACCTTCTCCTCAAGTCTAGGACATGCACAACTGCAATCCATGATACTCTTTGAACAATCAGATGTTTTTCTCCATCTCACTCACCGACTTGATTTTTCCTTCCATATTACACCACACATAAGACCTTGGTAGTACCACATGCATGGAACTCACAGTCCATGATAGGCAATTGTATCTTGAGGAAGGGGGGGAAATATTCTAAAGGAAATACATAGAATGGCTGGTCTGATATTAAAAAACAACCCAAAACCTGACTTTTTAATAGATGTTCTCTGCTGGCACATGAAGCAGCACATGGTTTAACAAAAACTCCAAAAATACACTGGAAATAATGTACAAATCTGACTATTATTGCTATTCTCCACTGAAAAGCCCAGCATGAATATTTCTCATACCATCCATTACTAGATAAGTGGCAAATAAAAAAGAAACAAACAAAAAAAATGAAACAAGACATCACAGAATTGAAAATAATTTTTCCTTGTTTCCCTCTTCTCATATTGGTACTATAAGCACATGCACCACTGTGCTGCATTTCCTCTTCAGGCTATCTGAAACCCTTTCTTCTGGGTTTAACCTTGGCTAGCAATAAAGTACCACTCTGTCCTGACTAAAACCAGCACATGGGGAACCGTTAATCATAGCCCAAAGGTAAACATGGTTTATAGGTAACACAGTTCCTTTGGGAAGGCAGGAAATAGTTTTTAATTTGATCTCTGGTATTCAGAGTTGGTGTGCAGACACTACAGCTGAAAATACCTCAGTGCTTACCTAAACAAGGAGTTCATAAAAAAAGGTCTGGAAGCTTAACACTCCATAGCTGCTCTGCAGAGCCCTTTTGAAGAGTAACATTTAGCACCTGATCTGCTCCATGTGGCTCTACTGATGTTTCATGAGAAGCCCTGAAGGATATTGTGGTCCCCCGGTTACTTTAATCATTGTTTAATTTCATTGGGCAAGACTTCAATGGCCTGACTGCTGTAGGTAGGCAAATACTAATTTTTAAACATCGTTTATATAAGGGGGGGTGTGGAGGTTATGTACTGGTAACCTCAGCAGTTTACATATTTTAGTCGCTGACTTGTTTCTGTTCAAAGCAGTCAGGGAAGAATAAATCAAATTGTTTCAGGATAGATCCAGAAGCTCTGCAGATGCAGCATACGTGATTGCTTAATGGCCAGTGTAAGCCCTTGCAGCCTTCAGCTTGCCATAAACCTCCAGCCCCAACATCACACGCATTAAGAATGCTCTCTAGGACTCAGCCACCCTTCCACATCATGAAATGTGACGCTCAACAAACCCTGTACCAACCCATGTCACTGCTGAAGAATATTTCCTTCAGGGAGAGCAATGAAGGAAGAGAAGCTAAAAATGTGTACTTCCCACACCTGAACACTGAAGTATTTTAAAAACACCTAGTTTACACGGGGATTTTTAAGATCCTGAGGCTTTAACCTTCTGAAAAATCTTTTGAGAGGAATAAAAGGCAGAGCAGAACCTAACTTATCAGCAAAGGCAGCTGATCTAGGACAGAAAACAGATTTCCATATTTACTGTAAGTGACAGCTGGATGAAGTACACCAATCATCTGTCTCACTCCATTTTGTTCTATCCATCATACTGTATTTATCCATCTCTTCTTCTGCCTATCTTCAGCTTGAGACAATATATACAGTACAGCTTAAATTATTAATTTTCTCCTCAGCTCCTTCTAACACCAGTTTCAGTTCATTGACCTGTATAACTCATTTATTTAACTAATGCATTATCTACAACATTATGTATTATTAACTAAGTTTGGTCTCTTAAAACATTTCCATGACAACACATCAAAATAACATACATTTGTCTGGCGTACAGAATGATTTCTTCCTTTTCATAACATCCTCGGAAAAAGTAAATTAAATATAGATTGCTCTATTCCTGTAGAAGCAGCCAGATTAGCAACTGATACCCTAATCCTGTTCTCCCTGAATAAACTGTAAACCTCTCAGACCCCGTATTCCCTCTGCTGTAGGTATTATTAATCAAAGTTTTCTGCCACATTGACACACACGAGTAAAAAATGGAAAGTCTCTGAGGATATCAAATGCTCTCCACTTTCACCAATTCCAAAAAGAAAGGCAAGAATCATTTCATACAAAGAATAAAAAAAAGGCTTTTTCAGAGTCACAACTAATACAGAAATGCACTGAACCACTGCCAGGAAAAACTGCAAACTCTTTGCCCTCTCTCATCTAACTCAAATGTCTCGTAGCTCCAGGGAAGGGAATCTCAGCCAACATCATATTCTATGTTTTCTGCTAAGTCACCATTGAGTCTAATGTGTAAGACTGCAACAGATCACAGAAGAAATGAGAACACCATTAGGAAACCTAGAAGAAGATTAAGAAATTACGTGGGGTGATGTTCTCTGGTAAAAATGTTAAAACTAACTTGCATAGTTTGAAAAACACAGTTAGTATCTGTGACTTCACTGCCTTCTCTTCCTTTCCATTCTTGTATTAGAAAAGCTCCAACATTTTGTTCCACCCAAACAGTAATTTATGTCAGTTAAATGCTTGCAGGGTATTTAGGAGTATAAGAAGGAGCTGGGGACATTTTCCTGTACTTTGAGACGGAAGGAAGGGTTGTGCCACTGCAGGGCTGGCACCTACCAAAACATGGGTGAGCATGTTACTAATTAAATACCTGTTTTTCTAATCAAACTGTTGGTTTTCATCATTCTTTTTTCTCTTTCAGGTATTAATAGCAACAAACTTAAAAATTTTTGCAGTTGTTATGGAAAAGCAAGCCAGTTGTTTGTTAATTTTCTGATGCCTTTCCTCATGCAGCAACCTTGGCAATATGAAATTAATACCATCCTCACTTTCTTATCATCTCCTGTTGGTGTGTTCCAACCTTTCTCCATTAGGAAAAGAAAAAAAAGTAGTGCTTTTTTCCTTATTTTAGAATTTTAATTCATAACTGAATACCCTTATTCCCTCTAAAATCACAGAGCAGGGCAGCTGAGCTGCCAGATGCTACGAGTACTCACCTAGGAGTCCCACAGCCTTTGCAAAGGAGATGTTGGAGCAGTTACTCACCTGCAATTTTCTTTTTAACATTATACTGCAAGACTGAAATAATGTCACTTTACGGTCCAAAAGCCTTAGAGGAAAGCACGTAGAAAACATTAAAATCGCTGAACTTTAATCTCTGCTGGAGATCAAAGTCATCATGCAATTCTTGAAAGGCAGTGAGGCAAACCTGAACCCACGCTGTCCTTCGCACAGGTAGGAGCTGTGTTGGTAGGATGTGGTGCCCTCTGCTGATCGCTGGGACCTCAGCCTGGGAGTCACCATCACCGTCCCCTCCATTCATTGTTTTTCTAGTTGCTTTAAGCATACAGGACAGGAATTGGTGTCCTTTTCAAACAAGTTTTAATGGTCGAGATGCGTCGTGCGCATCACTCGACTGCCCCAGAGCCCGGTGCACCTTGCTGCTTTCACGGTGAGAACGTGAGAAAGACGGAGACAGCAGGCATCGATCGGCCAGCGGGTCCCCACCAGTCCTCTGCACTTCCACACACTGCCGAGCAAAAGCAGATTAAAGCAGCCCAATTCCAGCTACCAAGACAGAGCAGCCTATTTCTGGAGCAGTGCTGGCCTCCTGCAGCCACTTAGAGAAAGAACGACCCCGACTTGCTGTTGGATTGCCACTTCGTTTCTGCCAGCAAAATGCTGGGGCTCCTTCCTTGGTAATGAACTGAAGTCTCATTAAGTACAGCACTGAGGATAACTGACCCAGTGCAGGGCTCAGAGTTTTCATCCACTACTGAAAATCTGGACAGACTCATTACTTGCAGCCGCTACTGGCACTCGGGGTGAGAATTAAAGATAACAAAATCCAAAAGACAAAAAAACCCATATTATTAATCTCTTACTTCACCCTACAGACAATTCTGCTTCCTAAAGTTAAACAACCAAAATGCAAACCACCACATTCACAGTGTTAAATTGGCAGCTTTGTTCAGACCTCATGATCCACAATGACAAACGGTTCCACTGCAGCAGGTTATAAAGGTTCCTATCAGCCCTGAGCACAAATACATTTTCTGATATATTTCATTTCTATACGCCAAGACTATCAAATAGAAAAAAAAATGCCAATTACATTCCATAAATAGCAGTTTTAACAGTGACACTGTTAAATTTTGAAAGCATTTTATCAAGTGCTTCAAATATTAAAAATTTAATCCATACATCATTCTTGCTGGAACCTGTGAATGATTCCATGGTCAAAAACTGGAACATCTCCTTTAAAATTGGGTTCTCAGAACAAATAATCATATTTATAAATACTTTAGCACTTGTCCTTAGGCATTTTCTAATTTGGATTAACATCTGGTCTTCACACAAATATTCACAGTAAGAATTTGAGTCTAAAAATATTTGCGTAAAGTGAACACTTCTTTTTTCTAACTCCAAAATTAAGACTTCTACATCATCTTTGTTGTGGTTAAATAAGTTATTCCACATTTGTCCTGTGCAATATCAATCATTTAAACAAATATCCCTGTCATATGCTGTCTTGATCACTGGTAGAGTTAAAAATAGGATCCCAATTTTCTTCTGTAACTAGACCACTTAAATACGCAAGATTATTGCATAACTATTTCTCTCTATCATAATAAATATAGAATTTTGTTATTAGAAATCTCACACTGAACAAAATACAATGCTTACCTACCTACACTGCCTGAAAAATTTGACATTATATGACAGAAAATGACTCAGGGCAAGGAAAAATCATGCTTCTTGCAAATAAATATATGAGATTCATTTAAAACAATGAGCAAGCAAAATGGTAGTTTGATTCATCTTCTATTTGTGTAGGTTCTGACAGTGAAGGAAGCAGCCTCGCTCCGTTAGATAAAACTAACGCCCATCCTGTCCTCACCTTGCCTTTTCCAGCTCCCAACCATGAAATGCTATTTATCTCACCTAAGTTTGTCATGTCTGACTTGGATCCAGCTAGAGAAATCTCTTTATCAGACCATCACAACACATGTTGTTACATCGTTGGTTCCTTTGGGGTTTTTTGGTAAGCAGAATGCCACCCTTCTCCTCTCCAGCAATGAGAGACGCTCAGCCTCAGCAGGCCCATCAGGACATCAACACGCTGAGAAGAGACCGAGGGCAGGTCACGCCGAACACCTCTGTAGTTACTCTGTGCGTCAGTGCCCACACGCTTCCGCCTCCTACATCATGCGTTTTGGAGAAAGCTGGGTCCAATGTGCCATCGTTCAAATGTAATATGATATTCTCACCACCCGGTTTGTTAAAGAAAGGCTCTGGGATAAATGAAAAGTAAAATCCTTGGAAAAATAAACTGAAGTCTGTAAAATATTAGCCAATGTTTTCATAACTTTTCCAGCAACGACAGTTTCTAATAGATCAACTGTGACTATGAAAAGCTACACAGAGAAGTCTGAGCAACAGAGATGGACACATTGCAACTTTTCCTATAATGCACAGATATCACATCCTCTAAACTTGCTGAAAAGTACTACTTCGGTTGCAATTTATATTTTATATACTCAGAGGTGAACCATAATGGGAAATTTTATATCAAGTTTTTCAGCTGTATTATTTCAGGGAAATTTATTAACCCCTGTAGTTGTGAAGGTATAAAACAAATGTGTATTTTTCCCATGTTAAACCAACTTAAAGCGCCTTTTTCATACTAGTAACTCACAGAGTACAAAACCTGAAATATTTTTCAGTCAGTTCTCACAAAGAACATAGGTTCAACTGATCATTATATATTCACGACAGAAATAAACCAACTGCTGAAATAACCTAACATCTCAAGTGACTACACTAAGTTACATGCTACTTGTGTTTACTTCACTTGTTTCTAATTCAAATTTATTTTTAACCAAGAAAATGTTTATTCTCAACATGCCTTGCAATGTTGGCCGTAACTTCGTCATTCTTTTTGTCTTCCCTAAGCTATTATTTATACTTTGCGCTATGTTTCCTACTATTAGTATAAACATAGAATATTGTTTTAACAAAAATCATTTAAATCAAGTCTATGCAGAGGTCCCATATAAGAGTGGAAAGAAAAATTCCATTAAGAAAGCTAAGATGAACTGGGTAGCTAAGAGTGTCTGAAAAAATAAGGTCGGTGTTTCTGCACTTTCAAAACTGACAGTTACCTTCTTCTATCCCAGCTCTCAAGAGAGCTCTTCAGCTTGTGATGAGAAGTTCCAGAAAGATAACATGATTAGAGAGCCTGTTGCATGCAACACTTACTGCTCACAAAACTAATGGTCTCTGTTGATTTGTTGTACAAACCACAAACTCCGTAATTTAAATAAGAAATCACACTCTGAATATTATGCTTTGATTTCGACCATGTTTACAGTGCTCAAGATGTGACAGGCACTGCAAATACTGTCACAAACCCATGTGAACTGACACAAAGCAAGTCAACCATGCATTTAATACAGTTTCAGATCCCACTCTATACATTACCCTGATGAAGCTGAAAGACCCTCTAAAGGAAACCATCTTCTCTACAAAAGCAGATGATTGCCTTTATTTTTAAAACCTTGTTGAAGATAAAGCATTTCTGCATAAGAGACTATCACTTTTTCTCTTTGGGGTTTTTTGTTTGGTTGGTTGGTTGTTGTTTGGTTTGTGTTTTTTGGTTGGTTTTTTTTTTTTTGTGTGTTTTGTTTTGTTTTTGTTTTTTTTTTCCCAGCAGCTGCTTGTTCAAATGTGATACTTTCATATGGTGTAGGAAAAAATTCCCTAATTTTGGGGCTTAATTAATTTTAACGCTAGGATCCCTCTCCGTTGCCAGAGAATTATGAAAGGGGCTTGGTGAGAAAACTCCTCCTTTTAGGTAACTAGGACAAAAGTCAAAGGTAGCAAGGAGCTCTCAGGTCATCTAACCTGCAGGTCTTATTTTACAGTGCATGGATTGCAACGACCACTAGAAAAGACTTTTCCAAGCGGCTCTAGTGAAATGAGAAACTTTCCCAGACTTTTAAGATATATTTAAAACTCTAGAATTAGAGATCAAAATGTTAAAACCTTTTCAGCTGTAACACACCCAGAATACAAATATAAACTTTGCGAGGAAATGTTTGTAAAGATATTCAAAATAGTTTACCATTCCCTTACTTGCAGTTTAGCCCATGACCTCTTTTAATTCTGGCCAGCCTGAGGAATGATTTATTGGTATTTAAACAGTTTCACTAACTTCAAAAATTTAGAAGAGCTCAAAACTGTGTCTTACAGAGAAAATCTTTGCAGAGTGGTGTCCAACACTAGGAAGACATCAGCCTACCCAGCTTTTTCTATTTCCAAGTAAAGGCAAAACTGTGATACAGAGCACTTTACTGTCCCCTCCTGCTGTAGAATCAATCAAAGCAACCCTCTTAATGCTAAAGTTACACCATAGCTTATGAAAATACACTGCAAACTACATTGCTTTAGCCCTTCGTAGTATGTGTAGGGTACATCAGGAACGCAGAGTCACTCAGATTTGTTTCTCTCCTCAAAAACACCCACATGGTTCAGTCTTACCCAATTAATTACAGAAGTCCGAGCAAGGAAGCAGAATAAAATCTGCTTGAAGGTTTTAAAATTTCAGGCAACTTTGCTTGGCTTCTTTTGTCTTAAAAGTTTTAAGAAAAAAAAGGAAACACACGACCTGCTTTTTCTATTAGAAATGGGTTTTGATTTTGTCTGGATAATAAGAATTTATAGGGTTGGTGAAAGGCATTGGGGACAGTCCTGGAGGCTGAAGCCATTTATTTACTCACAGAACAAGCATAAACCATACAAGTGCCTGCCCCAGGAGCCCAGGCAAAAGCCTCTTGGACCTGACCTGGAGAGACAATTCATGGGGTGAAACAGGCTCCCTCATTTCCCATTCCACCTGTGACTTTTTGGTTTTTACTTTTTTTTTTTTTAACTTTTTTTTTTTTAAGAGAAAGAGCATTAGACCTAAGTTGTGCCACTGATGTGGCATTTGGTCTTTGTTACTAAGCAAACATAACTTTGGAACCTTCAGACAAATGGGGGGAAAAAAAAATAGAGGATGAACTCACAGAGACAGACAGCAAAACCAGAAATAATAGCTACATTCATGAGAATAGCAGTTACTATTTAGATTTATGGAGTTTGATGTACTAATGCATATAATGAAGCAGACAATTTAGTGACTCAGAGTGCTAAAAAGGGGGGGAAAAAATAAATCCACTGAAGTCACAAGACTGATTTTCAAGATTAATTGGGATAAGCCAAACATCCCAGATGTTCTAATCCAGTGTTCTTGTCTCTACGTTACAGAAAATCACCTTTCCTAATGAAAAACCCACCATTTTTCTTTCAACCTGTGCTTTTGTTCCCACTACCACTCATGAATAGTCAACTTTCATCTATCTTCTGTTTCTTCCACTTATACAATCAACATGAAGGAGTAAATGTACTTTGTATAAAAAACATTTTAATAGAAGTCTCTCTGAAGACAAAATACCATACAGCAGAAGCACCCATAATACACAATTTATCAAGATGAAGCCAAACAGTATATTTTTTTCATAATTGCTGTTTAAATTATACAAAAATACTAGAATCAGTTCTAAAACTGTCATTGTCACCATTTTTCTTCTGCTGTAAAAACAGCAGTGTCACAGCTAAGTACATGCTCTATTTACTGGACAAAATTTACTGTTCTAATTACTGGACATTTTACAGCTAATGGAAAATGAGAATTATTGGGTTTTGCTCTGAAGAGGAAAGCTGTTCAACAACAAGGTAATGGTAGGATGTAAGAGAGATTGGGGAATCTGATGAGTCCATGACTTGCTGTTACTATGGAAATCAGTGATTCTAACAAAATATTCACATTTTAATCATGTTCCCTAGAGGACTGACATCCCTAAATTAAACCTATTTTTAAATCCAAGATTTTGTTAATCTACAAATTCAATATTAACCACAAAAAAGTCACTTAGAAAGTCACAGAAGAGCCACGATTGTTCATGCATGCCCAAAACACAAAGCTCAGCCTGAATGGCCGGTATCAAGTAGCACAGTTCCACTTCAGTTATTGCAAACCCATCACTGGCTTCGCTGAGTATCTGGACTCCAGCATACGAGTATGCTGAATTGTGTGCTCTGCTTTTTCAAAAAAAAAGGCTGTCCAATATGTTAATACAGGTAATTTTAATTCGGAATAATGTCCTATGTTAGCTATGCCCAGGTTTTCTAAAGCACCTTTTTGAACAGGACTGAAAAACACACTAAGTTGTGCAATCACCCTACAAGGTACTCAAACTCCCACACCATTATCTACGAAGCAAACGGAGTGTAGAGGACATGAACTGAACACAGGCTACCTGTGTTCAGGTGACCCTGGAAGTTTAAAAAGAAAGCAACCACTTCAACTCTTACTAGTGCCAAGGGATGCCAGCTTAGAATTTAGCTTCTGGGAGGCATGAAAATAATTTCTTAATCATTGTCAAGACTATGCTTTTATTTTTGACAGGTATGTAAAATTTGATTGCATGGCTACTTATAAGCCCTGCTTTACTCCAATTCAGCCTCCAAAATTCATTGTGACAAATCTGAAGTTCATCCCCCATCATGTCTGGTCCTTTCATAATACAAAAAAAACCAAAGTAAAAAATCTGATGCTCGAGGTAAGTTATATGAAAAGGCTTTTTATACAAAGAGAATGGTAAACAGGCTTATGTAGGAAGCAGAATTTCAGAAGTGCTTTGAATACCACAGATACATGGCTGTGATGAGCAGAGACTGGTCGGTTTGCACTGAAGGAGCTGGAATGCTGCTGGAGACATCCTTCGGACAGAGGTTCTTAGGAGATGCCAATCCTTAACACGGCCTTAACACAGACTGGATTTTCAGACAGGCCTTTAGGGAAGGGCATGCTTATTCTTCCTTTTGTATTTCGTTGCTAATTTTGCAGTTGAAAGGCCAACCTTGTGCTTTGCTATATTTTACTGGCTCTCCCTTAATCAGGTATAGCGAGAAGACAGCTCTGGGCATGACCTGCCACCAACGTTCCTTGGGAGTAAAAACTTTTCACAGATGTTCAGAGTGATTTATAAGCAAAGGTTTGCGGGCTCCCAGGAGCTGAGGAGAGCTTTTCCCAACAAACTGCAGAGGACCGAGTGGCTTGGCAAAGTCCATGCGTCAGGTCAGCGGTGGGGCACTTCCACAGCAGCTGTAATCACTGCCGCATGAGAACCAGCCGGCTGGAGGGAGGAGGACAACTTTCATGATTTTAGAGCTAATTATGCATGTGGTTACCACATTTGAAACACCACTCAGCTTCCCACATAACAATCATTCCCTGCTACAGAAAGTCACACGCCAGCTTTGGGTCTCCCGCCTCTGTCTACCCCAGTCAGATGGAATCCGGTGACGATGGGGAGCCAAGAATGTGCAAACAGCATGCCTGACTCTGCTCCTCATCTCTGCATTTCAACAGAGATGCTAAGGGATAAACAACTACGCTCTGAAACAAGGACTATAACAAATACTTTGCAAGTACATTATTATCCCCAATTAAATAAAAACCCAATTGCTTTTTTAAAAACCTTAAAATGCAAAATCCTGAATTGTGTTTTTCAGAAAAACCTTAAGAACCAGTTTAGTAAGTTAGCTTTCAAATAAGATAAAGAAACCAGCCTTTATTAAATTATATGGAAGGGGGTCAGAGATTAAAAATCCTCTGCCTCTCATTATTAGACTTGAGATGACAGATTCATTCCAGAGCACCGAAGGAAATATATTATCCCAAAACAGGATATGAAGTTCAGTCCCAGTAGATTAGTCTCTGTTAAGTAAATTTATTGTCTAATCTTTTAACCCTCCCCCCAAACTGCTGCCCAAGAACCTCTTCCATATCAGCATTAAATCCCCTCCCTCTACAACCCTACCCCCAAAGCTCTCCAACAGCATTGCCCTCTGGTGTCATTCCCACTAGGACTTTGATGGTGCATGAACCTCATAGAAAAACAAGAAGTGATGGGAGTAGAAGGGGAAAGGACTTACAACTGCAATCAACCCGCTAATAAAACCATGCTGTGCTCTGAATTGTTAGGCAGAAGAGAAAAGCAGGATAAATGTTTTGCTTGCCTTAAACAACAGCAGAAAGCCGGGTGGTGAGCTCTTTCTGTGTGTTTGTGTGTGTGTGTGCCTAGTAACCACTCTGTAATCTGGATACAGACATTGCAGAAAACCTTCAAAAGAGCTGTATTAGTATGAGAGTACTTTCTGGGAAGAATTAAATGTACTATGTGAAGCTAGAAGGCACATCAAACAAAGAGCAACTCTATCCCCTTTTTGTTTACCAAGGCAGAAGCAATCTTCCATACAGTGATACATTTCTAATACACTGTTTAGTCTAACTTTAGACTCCATGAAATTATTTCCAAAGACAGAGATTCTCAAAAAAAGTCCAGTAGAAAAAGGCAGTCTTGCCCTCATCCTCCCTTTCCTTCCCTTTCAGTGCATGAAATTTAATTGTATGATTTAATTGCATGGAAGAGACACACTATGACAAAACCAACGCACCTTCAGAGTGGTGCAGCTAGCAATGTTTCTATACAGGCTCCAAGACGGGACTGTCACCAAGGAGGACAAATTTCACAAAGATCACAAGTACAACATGCAAAATACTCCTAGCATCACTGAGTGATTTGCTTTGTAAGACTGCTGGTGTCTTGTCCCTTAACAGTGAGTTATAAAAATCCTCCTGTCGGGTACTTAACCTCAGCCCTTTGCATGTTGTCATGGCACGGAGCTGTGATGAACCATCTTCATGCATTAAAATAAATGCAAAGAGCTTGGTTTCACCAACAGAGTGTGCTGTCAGTTCCTTATTAATCTGAGGACAACACGACTGCGAGGGACTTTTTTCCTTGTTTATCTGGAGAACTGTTGCAAATAGATGGTTCTATAATAAGACACTTAAAGAGCTATCTCTACTTAAAGCAGTTGATTTTCACAGCATCTGCTCCAAACTGCCATTCTTGGCTACGTCTTGCATCGCTGATGATGTACAGTCCCGAGCTGCACAACTGTTTCTTTGCAAATCCTCTCTTATTTACTTTGAGGTTTTGCTGTTTCTCTTTAGACTCTGGGTGGAGAAGGCATGGGAATCACAAACAACACATTTGGTGAGTCTTCACAGCACCAGTGGTTAAGACAACCATTCCTAGGCATAAAAGTACCCTTGCTTAGGCTGTTTTTTCCTCAAATTGAATAATTCTAAGATTGTTACTCCCTCAACTTTCCTACCATATCAGTTCACTATATTTTCACAATGTACAATATACTAATTTTATTGCTGAAATTTATTTCTAAAAAAAAAATCACTGTGGAACAAGATCAGGCTAAAAAAAAAAAGCTTAAGGAGGGAATAGTGCTGTATTTTCCATGTAGCTTTGGTTTTGTTTTAATCCTTAACTTCTTTTTCATGTTCAAACTGATCTTTAATAGATTTAAGGGACAGCCACACAAGGTGTTACTCATAAGAATTCACTGAAAATGAATCTAACACCACTCTCCAGAAAAACAAAGCTCTGTATTCCTCTCGTAGCACCTGAATAGAAGAATACATCTAGCAGAATATAAAGGTCTCAAGCCAGAAACCTGCATAACTCGTTAGACATATTCAACTTCCCTTTCCTTGGAAATTCATTCTCCAAATAGCTATGCACTTGCAAGTAACCAAAAATACATTTGATTCTTTCTATTGATAGAAGCCAGGCAGCGAGCAGCTTCCCTGTTTTGGGTACTCAAGCATCACTTTGAAAACAGGCTTTAAGTCATCTGGTGAAAGAGTAGATGGGGCTGCAAAGTAAACTGATCTACCAGACATCTGTAAATTACTCTCGATGCAATATACAGGAGACACATCTGCATGGAAATATTTACAGGGACATACAGAAAAGGCGCGCGCACACCGAGCGAGCTCCAGCGCTGCTGGGGTGGTCAGCTGAGCAACCTTGCCAGAGCCTCTTAGCACATTTCTCATTTCCCCCGATAAGGCTTACGCTCAGTGGAAGAAGTCACATAGGCCCTATCCCAAGTAATTCATGGGCATTCAGAGCACCGGAAGAACTAAACACATCTACTCTTAATGTAAATTAGATGACATTAATACAAATCGAAAGCAAGCTACCCAAATAGGACTTCTGGGAGAATCATACAAGGACACTGTCTATCCCTATCCAGACATATCCAGCAGTACCTCACACTTCTGACGAAACGAGATAAAGGCCAAAATACTTCTTTTTGTCAATTAAAAGAGGAATACTAAGAATCATCTACAGAAATTTATAAAACAAACAGACAAAACAGGACAGCAGTCCTAGTGCTTGCCTGAATCCCTCTGCACTTCCCAGAATCAAGTCCCCCAGTTCTATTTCATGGCAGAATATGTGAAAGGAACCATCATTTCCATTAAACACAAGCAAATAAAACTGATTTTTCCTTGTATTATAAATATGTGGCTAAAATGAACATTTAATGCAAGAATTCTCAGATTACAAGGGCAGGAGAAAGGAGAACAAACACTAGGACTACTTAAATCAAAATTCAGGAGCATGACACAAAGCAAAACCACAGACACTGAGGGAACATCTATCCATAGATTTTAGACCAGAATGGACTACTGTGTTCATGAAGTCTGACCTCTTACAGAACACAAACTAGACTTACCTATTACTAATTCATATGAACTATCAATACTACAATGTATCTAATCTGAGCCTTTAAGAAGGATATACATTTTATATTAAACACTAAACGATCATTCACACATGCCGGATAAACAGTGCATGATCACTGATATTTTTATGCTGTATTAAATTGTACCCTCAAATGAGCATTGCACCACAGTTCGGAGGTGTGCAGAAATATTACCTACATCTAAACTACGGAAAGCTTTAGCCTAACCAGGCTGAAAGGTCTTGCTCGTGGGACTGTCTGCTTTCAAAGCTGTTATTGATCTCAGTAGTATTAAGCTATCATTTAACTTAGCTTCTAAAATAAGACCAAGGTCTTGATGCCATGTGAACATCACTAAAACTCAAAGGGGACTTTCTGTGGAACTGCTCCCATCACTCTGAGGAAAAACAAAGACAAAGCAAAAACCCTACCACCACCAAATAAACCAAACTGCCACTCCAACAAAACATCATTTTTAAATCACTCATTCTACCCATTTCATTAGGCAAAACTTGATTTTACTGTCTCCTCTGGATCTTCACCTATTCTACCAGACTGCAATATACTGAATAGCAACAATATTTTAAAAGTGAGTGCAATTACAGCAGAAGCATTTAAGCTGACTCATTAACACACAGGATTGTGGCCCAAATATGACAAATTCACACATCTCCCTCCATCTAATCCCACTGGAAATGGCGAGCGTAGAAACAAGTAAAGAAATTATCACAATTGCAATGTCTGGAGTTATTTATTGTTTCCCTACTCTTAAGCCAAATCAATCACTGAATTAGATAGTCGCTTGAATTCCAAATGACTGACACGTTCTAAACGACACATACCCCACTACCCTGAAAAAATGATGATGGTATCCAGTACAAAGTTTGCGTGCTACGTGTGAGCGTTCAAACATGCCATTCTAGCGCTGTCATCTCCAGTTCCTCCCCATTTTGTGTGCCTGCACGCTGCATACACTGACTCAATCAGTCAGAGCAGATAATCATCGTGCACTTGAGTAATCCTTTAAACAAAATTTCACAGAACAGATGTAGACAACTTTTGGAAAAAAGTGAAATTTATTTTGGAAGTATACTCCAAATAAAAAGGTTATCATCCTACTAGGTTTGGATTGAAAAAATTAGAGTTCTACTTTCCTAATGAAAGCCAAACAGAAGGCAAAACAGAAATCCATACAGGGAAGGACTTCTTTAGAAATCAGGTTCTGAGTTCAAAACTAATTAGTTCAGAAACTAATTTAAAACCCAGTGCATTATACACCCAGATTCACTGGCCATATCTCTGCTTCTCTCAAAATGAAAATGTGTCATTTCAGAAGGGTCACAACAAAATAAGCAAAGGAAAATGTAAGGAAATCTCTTCACACAATAAAAATGGAGTGACTAATGTGGATGACTCAGTTAATTGCATGACTTTCTACTAAGCGCATTCACAGGGACAGAAATACCACTACATCACAAGGAATATATGGGAAAAATATTTGGAAAATTATCAGTAAAAAAAGTTATGCCAGAACACGTCTGGGTCTTCAGAGCAGCATCTTCTCATGCGTGCTGCAGCTAACAAGAGCAGAAATAGGGTCTCTCTTCACCCAAGACCCTAGAGTGACAGGATAATTCACATTGGAAGGCAAGCCTGGATTGACCCTAGTCTAAAACAGGATCAGCTCTGAGCTCTTATCTTTATCCAGTCTGGTCTTCAAAGCCTCCAAGGATGGAGACTGTAACCAGTATGGGCAGCCTGGGGGCAGCAATGAAGTATCCTGAAGATGAGTCTATTTTTGTAGCAAAATTTAGAAGTTGATTTTAGAGTCAAGACTTCACTTACCATCCAAGAGTATCTTGCTACAATGCTTACAGAAAGTTATTGCTACCTAACCTTTGCAGAAAACGTTACAGAAGAAAAGTTGCTCATGCAAGTCTTCGAGTGCCAGATCTGAGTGGAAGCAATTTGGGATTGAGAACAGTTGGTGTAGTAATACGAACTGAATTAGCACCAATTTGGATCTATTTGACCTCTTCACACAGCTTAATGGAACGTACAAAGCCCAGAGCTGTTGCACCTGTCTATCCCTAGGCATGGGAACAATCCCCGATGCACCCAAGAGATTTGAATGCCCAGAGTTCCCTGATGAATATCATATCCATTTCAGAAAGAAACACAATTCTGCACTAGCACTAAGGAGAAGAGGGAAAGGAAATTGAGAAGTATGTGATTATTGCCATAAAATGATATGTATATTTATAAACTTAATTATTTTACATATATAAAATAGATTTGTATCTACAATAAATCTGATTAAACAGCATTCCCGTTTCTTTTGAAACCCTTTTGAGACAGTAAAACATCTGATACACAAATGAATTATGAAGCCCCCCTCCACTTTTTTTTTTCCTTACTACCTACCAAAACCGGGAAATATTCACCATAATAGAAATACAGCAAGATACCAGGAAGCCATGACCATAAATTCAAAAATTCCTCATACCTGTTGCATTCAGCTAAGTGTACTGCATTATAAATCAGCAAAATTGTGAACATTATCATTAAATTGCTAACAAACACAGTTGTTAGTCCTAGAGAAAACTATTAGAGTGGTAACTTGATTTTCTGGTCATCCCCATTCTTTATTAAGCAAAAGGCAATTGATGTGATGATTTTTGCAACAATTATCTAATTGATTTTTCTGCCACTACTATAATTTACAAATAGTCCTATAGTAATTGTTTGGTTTTACTTAAAATATCATACAAATTCTCCTGTAATGGTATTAATTATATCACATTTTAATGAAAGAGGAATTATTTAAAGCTAGACACTGTATTCTACAAATGAAACACAGATTGCAACAGAAAAACTAAAGCGCACTAATAATATAGTAGGAAAATGGTGCCAAATCATCTATTTTAATTTTGAGTGTCACTCCTGTCTCACTAAAATCACATCAACAGGCAGCACAAATCAAGCAGAGTATAGGCCCACAACACTTTCAGGATCCATACTTACTTTCAGGGTTCAAAAAATGATTTTCCTTACTAATGCCGGCATGCATACTATGAACCTCCATTCATTTTATTGCTCCGCCAAGAAAAGCCAACTGGTTGTACCAGCATTAACTTCTCACTGAGACTTCTGCACGAGCAGTTGGGACAGCCTTCATCTTTACCCAACGCTGTAGGAGACTACACGTCCAGGACAAGTTAATAAACCACTGAAGCAGCCAGTTTCTGTGTTTAGCACCTTCAAGCCAGCACCATCCACCCCTCTGCCAGCTGTGCTGCCCTGCTTCATGGTCCTGCCCACGAGAGCGCCATGCCCTTCCAGAGCCCTGCTTTCCCGAAGGTAACACTCAGGCCTCCCCCCCATCATCATCTGTCATGTTCTGAAGGAGAACTTTCATGTCTCAAAACCTAAAAATGAGTAATGTTCACAAACAATGGAAATTTCTGGTCAGTGACTGGAATACAGATGTGCAGAAAAAACCCTATCACAACCACATGAAGGAATTATCTTTCCTAAGCAAGAATTATTTATTAACTGAAATGAACCAACAAAATGTCAGATTTTGGTCTCCATGCAGAGAAGTATTGGTGTCTGGTTTCTTTCAATATTTATTTAGTGAGGCTATTGCCATCAGTGAAAGCAAAATATGACACATTTCTGTTGCTTTTACCTCCTTGTTCTAGCACACGGTGGTCCATGACACAACATGGGCAATATTCCAGCTGATCAGCCATGATGACAAATGTTGAAGGCCACCTGTTAATTAGCAACATTTATCACTTGATCGATCTCTACTGGAGCCTCTCTGGAAGGAGCAAACTTGCTCCTGAGAGATATTTTGCATGGGAAAGACAGATGGGTGTCTTATCTATCAGAATGAGAAGCTGATGATTATTTAGTTCTGATGATTCTGCATTTCAAACACCGGACTTGCTAACTCACTGTTAGGACCTGAAGGCAACTAATTCAGGTGTTTACACTGTGACTGGAGCAAGTGTAGATATTTGAAAGAGCGATTTAAACATGTAATTTTGCTCCAAAAATTCTTCAAACAGTAGCAGTGAGGCATTTCAGCTCACACATAAGAAGCTACACAACTGGACACAGCAGCATCATGTGATGCTGATCTGTAAAACTACCAAGTAACTACTTTGAAGTCCAACGGAAAACTATGGGCAATTATATGAGCAGATTTGCTATCTAAGCTTGGCTTGGTTTTTGAGTTATATCATGTGTTATGTCAAGAACATTGACATCTTTCCAGTTTCACATTTCTCAACTTTTCAATTGAGTCAATAACATGAAAGAACATTAAGTTTACCAAACAACTGGGGCAATCCTGAGGAAAAATGATGACTCCAAGCCACAGGCTAACCTCAGAGATTCGTTTTTGTTTGTTTACCTTAAACGCATCTAAGATCCTTCTCATGATACTTCGCTATAAACAAATAAGTTTTCCAATCGCATGATGTTTACAACAAAATCTTGACCCCTCATGGCCTATAATAATTACAGTGCTCTGTAATAATTACAGAACTACAATAATTACAGTTCTTCATCTAAACTTGTGAAAAGGGTAAGAAAATATCATCCAAATGTGGGCCACATTTGTGGAATGTACCTGATAAAAAACACGCTCAGCTCTGGTTTACCAGTGGTTATTTAAAAAAAAAAAAGAACCAAAACCCAGGGGTTTTTTGTTATGCTGGATCTATCCCTTGATACACACCAGCATATGGTTGCACAAACGGCCAAGACGCTGCAACACTGAGCAAAACGCTTCACCAACAGCAATGCCACAGAAAGTGAAATCACAGTGTCAAAATTACTTTCATGGTTCATAGGATCCATTTTTTATATTCAGAACCCGATTTGATTTTTCCTTTAGGAAAAAACCCATATAATTTAAAAAACACAGTCCTGAAAGAAACCATTCTGGCAAACCACAGCTTTCCTGAATCAGTTTTCTTAAAACCAAAGCGCTGATGTAACACCTATTTCAGACAGTGAGACAGATATAAAAATGCAAGGAAATAATAAAAAAATTGTTTGTGAAAACAGCTCCACTTCTCTCAGGGAATACCCTTCCAACACATCTGCCAATCCACTTACATAAGAATGAGATAAAATCTTCAACAGGTGTGGAGAAAAACATTTTATTAGATTATTCTGCATATTTTAGATTTTTATGGAGATTCTTAAACCCAGGAAGGTGAAGAACTGTCCCTGAACTCCCTCTGGGATCCAACACTTAGTGGCTTCAGCAGCCTGGTAACTGACAGTGACGGAGACTAAAAGTTCTAAGCTTTAAAACAAGGTCTGGTCATGATTTTCAATAGCCAAGTGTGCTACAGCCAGTACTCCCTTTAATTGCTATTGAAAAATCCTTGGAAAAACTGCATGGATTCTGGAATGAAGTACTGGGATGTTAAAGCAATTTTACTGAATGTTTCTTCCCAATAAAAACATACAGTTTCCTTCTTTGTAGAAAAGACGTTTCATCAATACAGAGCATGTATTTTGCCAAACACGGGCTTTAATCAAAAGTCTTTCCTTTTGTCTAGGCGTAACTTTGTTACTGCATTAGCTCACTAGGAAGCAAGCATTCCTGACACCTCGCAGCGCCTGGCAAGAGAAATACAGCCAACAGGCACATCACTAGAGGACAATCAATATATATTAAGTTTCCTCAGCATTTTCTTGAAAGTGTAACACAGAAGGGAAATGGATTTTGTTGTTAAGGAGAAGGCGGACTGCCGAAATAGTTTGTGCTAAATGACAACTTCACGCATGTTTTAACAAAAGTCTAGTTGCACTCTGATTATACCAGTCTGTTTCGCATTACCCAGTTAACATTTTGTTCATTCACATCAGCATAGCAGGCCACCGATAATTCATAATACTTCAGCCACAAATATTAGAGATTACATTCAAAAAGCCGTACTGAAATTATTCAACAATTATCCTCACTGCCTGTCTAGGTTAGGGTCTCCCTGTCCTCTACCTGATTAACAGCTAAATCAGCAAAGTCTAGACACACACTCACAGCAGTCCCAGTGCTGAGAAGTTGCCCTGCAGCTATGCTCTCTGTTGCTTGTTTCTTTTGATAGTAGCATGGCACCAAAAGTTATCCCACCAAAGATCAACTTGGTGTATTTATACAGTTTTTCCCTCTCCAAACCAAAGTTAAATGAGTTGAAGGCAGCATCTACAGGACAAACCATAGTCGCAGCCTTAAAGGATTAGAAGAAGCCATTGTTTTCGTGTCAGACATGTTTTTATAATATAGACCATGTCTATTCTCGTTATTTCATTCTCATCATCACACTAGCTTTTCAGCAGTCAGCCGACCCTTTCCCACACCACAGTTTTTAAAGGCTCATAAACATTATCTTTATTATATTAAG
The DNA here is from genome assembly GCF_000690775.1 of Eurypyga helias. Classification (NCBI taxonomy): domain Eukaryota; kingdom Metazoa; phylum Chordata; class Aves; order Eurypygiformes; family Eurypygidae; genus Eurypyga; species Eurypyga helias. Next base: position 59,204 of record NW_010255846.1, read on the forward strand.
AGAGATTCAAAAATTTTAAAACAGATGTGAAGTCACTCCTGCCAAGAGCCTACACAGAGTGTGATTCAATAGGATGTGGGTGCTGTAATGCACTCAAGACAAGTCATTCTAAAACTCTGAGCTCAACTTGCTGAACAATTACTTTTGTCTAGGAAAACAAAAGCTCAAAATAAATTAAGAGCTCCCCTCTGCCTGGCACTACCGAGTGATCCGATGACCTGAGTAGGGACACTCCTCAAAGGTGTTTCCATGTACAGCATCTACAGATACAGGAGCGATGGAAAAACACTGATGAATCTTTTTCTCTGATTCTTAAAGAGGCCGTATAAGGCAATCAGCATCCATCACATATCTCCTGGTGAAGACCCATCCCTGGAAGTGTTCAAGGCCAGGCTGGATGAGGCTTGGAGCAACCTGGTCTAGTGGAAGGTGTCCCTGCCCATGGCAGGGGGGTTGGAACTAGATGATCTTTAAGGTCCCTTCCAACCCAAACCATTCTATGATTCTATAATTCTAAGACAGACAGCAGTAATTACACCACTTACTGTGCGTAGCTACAGGTTGGCCAAGTTCTTCCTTCACTCCACTATCCGGCTCACAGGGGGTTACATTACTGTCACGTACCTAACAGCCACAAGCTCAGCTACAGCAGATCAGCTTTTCCCAGGCCGCGTGCTGCTCAGTTTTCCCCTGCCCCCTCCCCAGCATTTGCCATAAGCTCTTTCCTTCGGCGCCACAGCTCCTAGAGCGTTCGTGGGTTTTTCTCCTCACCAGTTGGGGCTAAGTCAACACTTTTCCCACAATGCAGGGTTGGATCCATGTGTCATCAGCATTTCTTTTTCCATTTCCTCTCAGCAGCCAGTAGCTTTGGTTTTCTAACTTCTTATGTAAAATCTCTACATGGTGGTATCTGCAGTTTTTCTGCATGTCTCTCTCAGAATTTTCCACGTTTTGAAACAGTGGAGAACTGTTATGTAAAGCAAATACAGTGGGTAGTCCCAACAAACACCCTTTCCTCAGATAAAGATAAGGTCAGTCTTGGTTGTTCAGTTGTTTTGTTGGGGTTTTTTTGTGTTTTTTTGGGTGTGGGGGTTTTTTTTGGGTGTTTTTTTGTTTTGTTTTGGTTTTTTTACTTCAACACAATCCTGTGCCTCCTGTTAGTAGACAGAGAACGTCTGTCAGTGGGACCTGCTACAGCTGATACACTGGGAGAGCTTTGGAGATGAAGGTGCCACAATTCTGCTCTGAGACTTCTCACTTGCAAGAGCAGTGACACAAAAGGAAAGTGAAAAACCAGGAGTTGATGAGTGTCATGGTATGAAGTGTCTCACTTCAGAAGCCATGATTCATTAGGACTGCTGCCTCAATAGGTACTCCAGCAAGGCTCTCCAGCAACTGCGCCAAAACCCCACACCAGGACAGGATGAGAACATAAGGGGTTATTATAGTCCTGTCCTTGGTGGCTACTTAAAGGTACTAAGCTCACAGTTCATCTTTTTAATCACTTATCTCTCCCCCATGTTACATTCCCCAGGTTTCCTCTTACCACAACAGTCCAGTCTGCAGTTGCATTCAAACAGTTGTGACCACAACTAAATGAAAGGAAAAGGAACTATTTTGTCACTTCCAGTATTTGTCTAATAGATAAGACAGACAGTATAAACAGGGAGGTAGTAAGATGTGACATCCTGTAAAGTATTCCACATATTCAGCTCTTAAATATTCTGAATGGCACTGAGCACAAGCAATCAAATCCTGTGTGGTTTGAGAACTGGCTGCAGCTCAGGAATATATGCCATCTGGACAGATAAAGAGAGGTAGTGAGCAGGAGCAGTTTCCAGGGTGTTCAGGTTGGCAGTGACATGGTGACACAAGCCTTCCTATTTGCCAGGAGAGGGCAGGCATTCCCGCAGCCTCCTCTGAAAGTTCTGCTGGAAATAAGAGGATCCGTGCCACTATGTGAACATCTGAACATGATAAGCCAAAAGTGAACATAAATTCCCTTATAAAACAAGATTTGCATTTGTAAACATACAACAGTAACTTCGAAAGGAAATACTGTCAAAAACACACTGTAAACAACACACTCTGCATAGCAATATACATGCAATAAATGCACAGAAAGAAACCGCAGGAATGACTCCAGGCTGTGGAACCCGATTGTGTCCATGTCAAGTACTCCCGGCCCAGGGACCCTCACCGCCCAGCTACACCTCAAGTGTTCTATCAGTGAGGACTAATTACAGCAAAGATGAACATGCAACCACAAGTCCAGTACGTTAACTAGGATTAAAGTCACTTACTCGCGTGGTTCAGGCAAAATGTACGCTCCCTTCTCTACAATCACAAGGTACTCGGGCAAATCTTACCCTTGAGAGGTTTTCTGTTGGAAGACAGGACCCGCTGGGCTTCTGTCTCCACATGCGTGTCACAAGCAGGACCACAGAGAAAGGGACCACAGAGATCTCTTCTTCTACACACTAAGGCCAATATAGACACCAGAACTCAAGATGCCTCACCAAGCAGCTGGTGCTGGAAGGCTACCATCAACGCTCTGCAGGCCACTAGTGCCCTCTCCTGGAAGCAGCTCAACTGCATGTCCTATGACCAGTCTTCAACATTCATTTTTCTTCTAAAGTTGGGAAAGATTTGAATTTTCCAAGCAACAGTATACTAGATTAATACTAAACGATGTGATAGCAGTGAAGTTATTTATACATTATCGTAACCAGTAATAGGGAAGTTGATAAAAACTTTCTCCAAACCCAGCCAAACTAACTGGCCCTTGGACCATCCAGTATAACTTGACACACTTCAACTGGGAAACTTAAATGCACATGAAGCCATTCAAGCAGATGGTCTGCTCCATGGAGCACCCTCTAGATATCATGTGACACTAAAAAGCAGCTTTCGTTTCCTACTTAAAACCAAAGCAAACAGCAATATAAAATCCCAGTATAACAAACTCACTGTGCAAGTAGAGATGTGCCTGGAGCAAAATTTCCTAATTTTCCTGAAAACATGCATTTTGCTCTTTGGACTAATGCCATCTCTTTTTCTGTTGGCTCTGCCCCCTCAGGGCCATGCACTATTCAGCTGAATAACTGCAAGGTTCTCACTTGCAGGCAAATAGGAAGGAGTTTAATGAATCACAACATTTTGTTCATATTTTGCTTGGAGGAAGCATTTTCCACATTTTCTCCCTCTTAGTGAAGTTCAGAAAAATTCCACCCAAACCCTGTATAACCGCTTTATTGAGACCAAAAGTTCACTGTCAGATCCTAGGGTTTCCCTACCAACCAAAAAGAAAGAGAAAAGGGGGCAGGGAAAATAAATGCTTGTATGGAGAGAATTAACTAATGAGCTTGCTGAGGCTTACTTATATTCCCCAGGAGACCTATGAAGACCAAGGCTGTGAACGGTGCTTGCGCACACGTACAATCACAGCTCACATGCTGTGGAATGCTCTTTCAACTATAAAAAAATTCTTTTGAAATTCCTTCTCAGTGATACAGGATTCATTGGAACTCCAATTCCCATTGCTGTTCAATGTCAAATAAAGATCTGTGGGAGAAAACAGAGAAGATCTGTGTGATAGAAAATCCGACTTCAGCTGGCGTGCCGGCAGAGTAAAGGACACAGCCAACTGCCTTGACCGTCTCAAGTAAAGGTTGGCAAAATGGAAATCAGGGCAGGGTTCCTCATTGCCTTGAGGAATTCCTCACTGCTTTCCTTACTGCACGGCTTGCTCTTGGTTCAAAGCAGCCTAAGGGGTTGGGGGCGAGCTATAGCATTTTTCACCTCTCCAAATGGCCATTCGAGATGCTCACGGCCAATGAGGACAGCACGGAACAAAATTAGTGTTTGACTTCTAACCTGGGAATTGGACTTAGGGAAATAACGTTATAAAGCAAGAGGATCATTTCAAGAGCAAGATGGAAGCCCCTTATTTGGACTCCTGGGAAACTAGATGTAGCAGAAATTCACTGAAGAACAACTGTTATACCTCTGCTACAGTGGAGCAGTAAGGGTGCAGAGGTGTGTACAGTTTAATATTTAGATGATTTTTTTAATAAAGAAATTAATTTACTTATTTTCCTTATTTCAAACTTCTAATTAAAAGCTCAGCAATATGGGATTTTAAACAGAGGAAATTAGCTTGAAGGCACACTCATTTGTAACATAAAAGGGTCTTTCATTAATCCCTAATTAAATATTTCTCCACACTTAAATCAGCTAGACATTCAAATAAGAAAGAATGAAAACACAAATAATTTCCAGGGAAATGCTATATACAGCTCAAAAAAAAGCCCAGTGTTCAGTTCTACTTTCCCTTCCTTCTTCCTCCTCCAACACCTTTCCTTCCAGGCAACTGCTCCTGAATGCCCTGATGAACAATTTACTCTCATTTCTAAAAGACATTTAAAATAAAACAAGGAGATATTGGCTACTTCAGAAATAGCTATTCTCTCCAAATTTACTAATATACTCTCAGAAAAACATCTTAGACTGAAAAACAAGAAAGAGCTATTACAGATATACTGAAAAAAATAAAAAAAACTCCCAAAGCTCTAGATGGGTCGTGGAATCAAATTTGCTGATGTTTACACATAATTCATATATTTTTTTTTTTTTTTTTTTTAAAGTAGTGAGAATAAAGAAGCTAGAAGAGGTAGAAGGGTTTCCAGGAAATCTGTGTTACTAGTAATTTTTTTTCAAGCACAGATTTTCTTAATAAAGCACAGTAAGGGCAAATTACATTCAGTAGCAAAGAAGATTAAAATACCAACCCTTCTTTCACATTTTTCCATCTAGCTTTTACTTTAGAGATCAAACAAACTACATTAACAGCATTATGAAGTTGCCCAACAAACAAAAGCATGAAAAAACACGTTATAAAGAAATAGATTTTACATTTAGAGAACAGCTTAGTGTATTAGTGGGGTAAAGGAAAGTAATTTTTGCAACAGATCTGATGCAAAGAAAATTCACAAATATAAAGCAAAGGGTTTCACATTATAAAAATTCATGAGAAGTACAGACATTTTCAGCATGAGTCTCACCCCTCAGCTTCTGTTCTTGCTTGTGGTTTGTGTTTGGGGTTTTTTTACCTTACAAAACTTTGATCTTGCTCTTGAGATTCATGATATGGATTTTATTACTCAGCAAAGCAATCTGTAACTGCTGCTCCCTCCCATTCATACTGTGACGGAAGACAGACAAGTGTACTGCAGTCACCAGTCAGGGCTGCCCAGGCTCCAGCACAGGGCTGGTGCGTCTGCCTCTGTAAAATCAGATAAAAGCAATTGTGCTCTACAGGAACAAATAATTTTAGATTTTCTTGTCTTCTTAAGGAAATTTTTCAAAATTAAATACAAAGCTGACCTCATCAGGAACTGAATGTGTACATTTGTTCTGGTTTTAATTGTAGATTACATTCTTCAGTTCCTTCATCTGCCCATGGAAGAAAATGTGTGTTCAGACTCTGTCCCTCTTGAAGTTTTTCCAGCTTCAGGAAGACTTGCAAACAGCAGAGAAAAATAAGCCAAGGAAGTTGCCATGCTTTCCTTCGAAGCAGGACAAAATGAAAAGCATAAGCAAAGGCAGCGTATTTCTGTTGGTAACAGAAGCAAAACCACCTCTTCTCTTGGCCACGACTCCGTCCCCTCCTGACTTTTTTGCTGTGTTCGCACGCCAGACTCAAATGAACTTTTTTCAGCAGTTCTAATATTTAAAAAGCAGACCCCTGTTGCTTAAGAAAAGCAAGCTCTTGATATAGCCCTGTCCTTATTCTGGTCAGTTCTGAAGCCTTTCTTCCAGCTAGGTCTCAGGCTTTCTTCTCTTAGAGGTGTCAATCCCTCCTTGAGGTGATCAGAATCAATCACAGTCCTCTCACTCAAGTGGGGATATGGCAGCATAAACTTGGTCTCCACAGAAAGCCATGTTAGCAAAGGTAAATCAAAATCCATACGCAGCATTACACATACGCAATGTTTTCACAGATAGGCAGGGGAAACATCAGCTTTATTCAATAATGTGCCAATTAAACAATATCCTATGCAGTACGAGCTGCCCTGCCCAGCACGTACTGCACACACACACCCATGGGTGCCCAGCACAGGCAGGAGGTGGCTCTACCACACACTCCCTACGTTCAGGGAAATTATCATCACCCTCCTCCTTCTCCATTCATCTTCCTCCCCATCCTCATTTTTCCTGCATCACACTTCTTCGTAGAGTTCCAACACATCTTACTTGGTGGCTCACAGGCAGCCTGCTGTCACATCACCCACCGCTCACAACACAAGACCGAAAAGGAAGGAAGCTAAACTCCCCCAAACCCACCCGTGCCCCGCGGCACCTCTGCAGAGTACTATTACAGGAAACACTTACTGGCAGTCACAGTGTTGGATAACGCTGACTGACGAGCAATGACAGCACTTTTCAAAGTTTGGCATACGTGGACATGCAACAAAAGTAGAGTGACACTGGGGAAGCACAGCTGCAATCACCACTTAGACATGAATTATCAGATAATTCTGCTACTTCCTGTGTTAGGGAGAGTGTATGAATGTGTCCCCTAATTTAGCTTTAGTTAATATGCACCATCCCTTACTTAAATTTGAACCTTTTGAAATCTCCTTGAAGTGCAACCAGAGGTTGCACCAGAGCTTCAAATCATACATGGCTTTTTCTGGATATTTTTTAAAAAATCGGACATTGCTGCGCCAGCAGCAGCAACAGCAAGCGCAGAAATAGAAGCATGTAAGTAGATACAGGAAGAAAGCAGAAATGTTGCAAAGGATGAAAACACAACAGTAATGGGAGCCTTCCATTACCTCCATGGAAACTAGATAACGTCACATCGGGAGGCACCGCAAAGCCTACATCCAAGGATATGATTAGCAGCAGCTTCGCGGAGCAGCTAGGCAGGAAACCCACATGCGGAAAAGCAACTGTTCACTTAACTCGGAGCACCGTGTGGTACCTGGGTAAATGTCAGCAGGGAAGAACTGCTCTGCAATACTCCAGCATCCCTGTAGGAATGGCAAAAATGTAGCTCAGTGGATTTTTTGTTTAACTTCAAAGGCAAAAATGGCAGGAAAGTAAGAAAAGGAGTCGCTTCGACTCTGAAAAAGGAGTTAAAAGAGGCAGTCGACACACTAATCCCATGGTGGGCAGCACAGGAACTATTTAAAGACACCACACTGAAGATTCAGAGAAAATATCACTTATCCAAAAGAGCTTTAGAGGGACCAAGAGAAAGCCACTGCAGCTGGGGAAATATGGTAAAGACCACCACCAAAAAGAGAAAAAAATTTTTCAAAAAGCATCAAAAGATCCACATGACACAAGAATCGTGAACTCCAACAGGTTGAGTGCAAAAAAGCAATCAGGTGGGGTTAAAAAAACACAACACACGCAACTCACAGAAGTCCTTAAAACCAGTAATATACTAATTTATGAAAAGTGAGAACCCTGACAGAAAGCCTAAAGGACCATGAGAGCATCAAAGCACACAAGTAACGTTCAGAGATAACAGCAGAACAAAACCAGAAAAAACTTCCTTTGTACTCATGATCAGCTGAAGAGAAGTTCTCACCCCAGGACACCTCTGGTGCGTGACTCAGAAGCATCATTAGACTGTGGAAGACATCAATGAAGTGAACATCAGGACACTGTCAGGGTGAGAGCTTATCTGCCCAAAATTCTAAAGGCTTCCTAGGATTAAATAGTCAAAGCTATGGAAACATCAGCTCAATAGAATTTTATTTAAAAAAAAAAAAAAAAAAAAAAAGCCACATGTTGGAGACTGTGAGGATGCAGCAAGGGCTGTCTCTTCCCTGCCCTTTAAATCCTAGGTGTGCTTTCCACCTTCAGTGCAACTTTTAGTATTGTTCTACTCACTACAGAAAGAGGTGAAAAACAACTGGGGAAGATCCTGCTGGTACAACTGAGGAAACAGCTTCCACATCAGCATGACAAAGTAAGCCAGGACTATTTGGGATGGATAAGCAGCAACTGAGAGGGCACACGATAGAGGTCTGTAAATTCATGTGTGACAGATTGATAGGGTGCAAACATTCACTGCCTCTTTTCCAAAGAACAAGCTGCCGACAAACGAACCAAAGGCAGGCAGGGCAAAAATAAAACAATGGAGGCAGCTCTTCAAACAGGGGGAAGCTGTGACACCTTCTTGCTGAAACAGATCTGGATGCAAAAGTTGAATTCAGACACTGGCCAAACTAATGGGAGAAAATTCTCCTGGAGGTGTACACATACACCTGCTGTCTCAGGAGCCTGGGACACAAAAGGGCTGGAGACTGGCAGCGCATGGCAGGGACTGGAGGCACCACATTCCCGCTTCCCTCTTAACGTGCATCTCCAGGCACCCACCAGAACCACAGTGAGAAACACGATGCTGAGCTTGACAAACCACTGCTCTGATCTGACCTATTTTTACATAACAGTCATGAAGCTAGAATGGAGTGGCTGCTGCTGCTTTACATACCCGACTGGGCAACCTCCGAAAATAAAAAAAAAACACAGTACGAAAGCATCTAAGGCCTCATCGATTGGCTCTGAAACATGTTTCGCACCGGGGGCTCCGTTAGCGAAGTATTAACAGAGACTGCCCTACATTACCCGCTCCATCAAAGCTGGACGGGACTATCACTTCAAACTCCTCTGATCTTGTTCCATTACAGTGAAGTAACAGCAAAAAATGCATAAAGAACCTTCATCTTTATTCCAAGCCAAGTAATTTAGCACAAACTTCACATGTGTAGTTACACAGACATACCACGCACTTCCCTCCACAGGTCTTTAAAAAGCTCAACAGAGCTAACCAAGTACTGAGAGGAGATTCGGATAGAAGTGTAACCCAAAAATCAATTCTCATTTGCTCAGAAGCACACTGTGTCCTCACTGTGACTATAGGTTTAGATACAGTGGTGCAAGCCCGAGCTCATACAAACTATACTAACCATGTGAAACCTCAAGGCAGCTAAGATCTTCAGGTACAAAAGGGGCTTGCATTTGCAAACCCTCTGATACTCTCAGTAGTGTCTTTGCACCACATTTAAAGGCGAGTGGGAGAAGGGAGGTCCACTCAAAGTGACGGTAAAAGACAACAGATTCACCAAGTCAGAGCAAAGGGCAGTACTTCACAGAGGAGAACACATCAACTGCAGTGAACAGAAGATCGCAGGACTGGCAAAGAACCTTGTATGATTTGGTAGCCAAATCCCATTATTTTCTAATGCCATCTGTGCTCCTCAGTTGTGTCTGAAATCCCATCCAGGGAGAAGATGAAATAAAGGAACAGAGATAAAGTTGGAAAGTTCTGGGAAGAAGAAACCAAAAATTGTGGTGACGACAGCTTTAGTCAAGTAAAGCAGATTTTAAGTCCAAGTGAAGGAGATTCAGTTTGACTACACTTGAGATACTTAAAACAACTGGCACTTTAGATGAGACCTAACTGAAAAGTATTTGTTGAACTTTACATTTGACTTCAGAAAGAAAACAGCTTTTCAAAAAACCTTAAAAAAAACCAGTAGAAAGATCACTCAACACATATTTCACCCTCCTTGGGGGAAAGAGAGAAAAGAGAAAGGGAACGAGAGAAAAGGAAAAGGGAAGGAGATATTTCCTTTTTACACAGAGAAGCTGACATCAGTCAACCCAACCCAGCTGCCAGGATTTTGACTGGTAATATGCTTTGAATGACATCACCTTCTGGGTTTTGTAACCCAGGATTGCCAAATTACTCTACCTCCAAATTGACACTACTAATACTTGAGTTTCACTGCCCAAAATCATTGGAAAAGTGAAATGACAGCACAGAAATGTTTGCCTACCATGCATGAATACTGTGAGTTTTGGAGGCATTTCTTCTCCTACATAAACGAGCCGGGTATGTTCTTACTCTCCTCCCTGCAACTAGGTTTTCCTCAAGCCACACACGCCATGCAGCCAGTGATTCAGGCGCAAATGAATCGGCAACTCATCTTACAAATCCACGCGTACAGAAAGCTTAGCACGATGAAGCAGACAGGAAAATACAGATCTGCCAAATGAACTGTGCCATAAGGGACATGAGCACTGTGCATGTCATTTAGTTTTCATTCCTCCTTTTTTCAGCAATTTAATTTCCTAAACTATATGGGATGCGTGGACAGAAGTGCCAGAAACATTAGTTGCCTTTTAGGCAGGAGAAATCAAAAAATAATGGTAACGCATATACATTTTTCTAAAGAAATTATTAAATATCCAAATCATAAACCAATATCCTCTATAGCTCAGCTTGAAACCATTTCACTGTAGCAAAGCAAAGGTGTGATTTTTGTTCCACTTATGAAGATTCAGGGAATTCTGAGTAAGACCACTTGTTTGATTTAGATTCAGTGGGGACTTACACCACCACTGTGGGTACAGTGCCCAGGCATTTGCACATTAACATACAGGGACTACAAAAAAAGCAAGCAACTGAAAAGCTGACTGACTTTTTTCTCAGTCTCATGCTTTGGTGCTGAGAAAACAGCTCAGTCTGGTTTTAGGCCACGAATGCTCTGTCAAACCAATCAAAGGAACTATAAAGATACTGGAGTCGAGCAGCACTAACAGGAGACTTCTTAAGACTTCTTGCCGGATATAAAAGACTAAATATGAAAAGTTCAATATTCCAGGAATGAACTAGTGTCAACTCTGCAACCAGTAAATACCCAGTACCTCACCAACCTCAGCCCTACTGCACAGAGCAAGCGGCCTGCGCTCTCCCTGGAAGGCTGCTTCCATTGGGGTTATCATAAGGACTAATTATAAGGACTGACTCATTTTTGCACTGCAAAATTCCATTTTGTTTCTTTCTTTCACGCTGTATTGTGCTGCTTGGAGCACAGCCTTGGTATTGAAACTCTCATCAATGCAAGGAAGAAAGAAGAAATGGGGTCAGACCTGATGACCTCCTCACAGTCCCTTCCAACCTGAACGACTCTCTGGTCTCCTTATTGTTGGTAGCAGCATCTAGATTTTGTGATCTTATTCCAATTTACAAATTAATTACCTTTCAGCTGTCCTTCAGAGTCTGGGCTGACCCTCCCTTTAACACCTCTATTTTGCTTGGTTCCACACCAGTCCAGACTCATCTTGCCATTACTACTGTAAGCCATTGGCACAGAACATGCACAGGTGAGACCTATAAAACATCAAGAGATTTATAGCCTTCCCTCAAAATTTTCTTCATTTTTAAAGCTGCTGTCCAAAGTAATGCTCTAAGTATGGAAAAATCAAAAACGAAAAATATGAGAAAGAAACAAAACAAAGCTTTAAAGATAAACATACCTTGGGAAAAAAAGATACTACTGATTTAATCGATGTAGTTCCAGAAAAAACAAAAGTACCTAAGCCAGCAAGACGCTAACGTGAAAGCAGAATGACAGCAGCTCAATGACAGAATTACTGTGCTTTTGACCAGCTGTAAAAGTGGCCTTCCTTGTTCACAGCCTATTCTTCTAATCTAAAATCTGAACTTCTCCTTTTTGTTTAAATTGAATTACAGTTTTATTCAAATGCTCAAGTCCCAGATAAAGACCTTAGAGTAAGTGGAAGTTCTACAAAGATTTTCATCACTCTACATCAAAGAACTAGGAAGATTTTCTTAACAGTGAAGCCATTTACCATTCAACCACAATTGACACACTATTATCAGTCCACAACTTATTCCCAGCACCTCTGCCACAGTTCTCAATTAAAGGATGTAAGTAGTGCAGGGTAATACTTACTAGACTAGGGCAAAGGATATGCCATAACCGAATGCTTACAAAAGGGGGAGGGAGGGAGGTAGAAATGACAGTAATTAATAATATAGCCATTTTTAAAGAGACCAAATAAATGTTTAATATATTCTTTAATCTCAGTCTTTGGAAGTCCTGTAGAAGACAATCCCAGAGAACAGGGGGTGGGATTAGATGGTGCTGGCAGTCCTCTCTGAGATCTATTACCTGTGAACACAGTGAGATGAAATGCAGGTGCTGTTTCGTGATACCACACAAAATGGCTTATTTGCCTCTTACATCTGGAGTAACACAAACCACGGTCCTGAGGAGCCTGAGGGGAATAAACTGCACAGGGGCCAAAACCTCCAGGGACTACAACCCCCGAGGTTTCCTGGCCAGCTCTAACAGTGGGTCTACACTTGCCTCAGAGTTTGATATGAACGCCATATCCCCTACCAGCAAAGTACAGAAAAACTGCCATTTTACCTGCTTTAAGCAAATAAACTATTTCACAGTTACTTCTTCACAACGTCCAGCCCAGTTCAGACACTTCTATAAGCACTGAATCTCCTCGAGAAAAAATAAAACAAACCTGATACTATATAGAATTCTTTTGATTGCTCTGTCATACCTGTAATTCAGAAAACTTACATCTCTCCCTCCTTTAAACTGACCTTCCCGAGCTACCCAAACCTCCACCACTGCATCTCTCACGGCTTCCTACATATGACAAGTTACAGTCACAAGCAGAGGAGTGACTACCTGGAAAGCTGCTGCTCATTACATCTCAGCTGCGATTATGATCAATAATGGCATTTTACTGAGGCCATGTCTGTAGGAAGAGACAATATTTTACTTAGTAATGGACACAACGGAGGAAAAAACCCAAACACCTTGTCTCTTTCAAAGTGTCCGAAGCTCAAACCTTGTGTTTTTCCCAGCAGCACTAGCTTCCTAGCTCCTATTTTTAGACTATCACAGTTGTTACATAGTAATACTTAACTAAGGTAACAATAATCATTCGCTTTCATACATTTAAAAAATATTTTCATTGCTTTCACTCAAGTAGGAATACAAACATCGTATACAAACACAGGAGAAAAACACTGAATACATTATGCAGTCAGTGATGCAGAAACCCCAACAACAATGTCAGAACAGCAGGGCTCCTGCTCTTTCCCAACGACCTTCAAGCATTCCAGTTTCAGGAAGAGCCCAAATCATAACCCATATCGTACTGCAGGAGTACAGAAGTGAGATGAGAAAGGCTGTATACAGACTAGCATTACATTCTGGTCTAAAATATGCTGGGATATCTACCATAAAAACAGTAACCATCAATTAGATTTACCACAAATGTCAAACATATGTTTAAGTCAAACCAAATCCTATCTTAACTGCATAAAGACTTGAGAGCAAACCAGTCCAATTTTAGAACATCATGCACATGGCTTGTGGTGCCATCTGAAGGAGCATCCATGCTCCACAGAAAGTTAACTGGAAGTGCAGCAAATCCCCTCTCTGCAGAGGGGAGCATCATCTCAGACAGAACCCGTGTGCTCTGGTGCACTGACGTTGGCAGGTCTTTTGCACCGATACGAGTGCGCGTGATCCAGTGAGGCACCCCTGGATATGAAGAGCAGCAGCTGTCAACCCAGAACACAAAGCACCATCGTGAATCTATAGACGGACACGTTGGTGTCGTCATGCCACTTGCACGCTCACAGTCATGAGGCCACATATTGGCAAATTTTATTTGTGCTTTTATTATCTGCCAAATTGTGTTTTCTCTGTGTCAATATAATCTAATCTGGTGATATGTTATTCCAATAATAGCGCAAAACTATTACAAAAATGGCTGACGAAATACCTAAGTGCTTTTATTAAGTTATTTGTGATAAAAGTTTGACGCTTGCAAGTCATTGGCATCAGCTGCTCATTTTTCTTCTTTTAGGAAGCATTAGAAGTATTTGGTTTCCATACCATTCCCACTGCAAACCAACTATTTTCTTTCTCAGTGCCAGATCCAACATTCCTCACAGCCTTTGAGGATTAAGTCACTTTTACTCTTTATCCCACACAGGAAAAATAAAACCAAAATTAGTACAGCAAGCCAAGCAACCAATATTTTAGATAAAGCTTTATGAATGATGCAGAGAAGAAATAAAGTGCAAAATAAATTCGAATCATGCATTAAAATTACATTTTAAAGTTCTGATAATTGCACTTTTATATCTAGCAAACATTTCTCCTCAATCCTCTTCCAGTCAAATCTTGCAAGTGATGTGAAATCCTGGTCTAAGAATCTCCTTTTCAAAGTCCCACAAGCCACTTGGCTTTGTGTATTGTTTATTGCATATAATAATAGTCACTTACAAGTTCATTATCAGTATCAAACCCAGGACTGAAAAATGTGTAGTCAGTCCTTCCAGAAAAACTCTTATTATTGATTTTATACCATTTTATTATCCAAATTATTTTCAACCTTGGCACATGCAAGCATTCAGTATTTCAAGCTTCTTACATCCATTAGAGCTTTAAAGCTTCATTTTTTTTTCTTCCAAATGAAAGCTTTATTCATAAATAATTATTTGATTCTAGTAACGAGAATTTTATGAAAAGTACTTGTGTGATTAGAAAGATCATCAAATGGCTTTTAGCAATAACTATCCTTTTCTACACTAATGCAGAGTTGTGTCAAAATTTCATCGAGATCATTTATGTCCCACAGCCAGCACTGACAATGGGATGGACCTGGGAGCGTAGGAGATGCTGCCCTCACCACATGTGAGCACCTGCTTGGCTTTTGCTCCTTCTTTCTTCCTTCTGTGGCCAGGAGTGGAAAATGACCTGTCTCCTAGCTGCATTCCTGGCAAGATAGCAGGGATTATTTCTGAAATCAAGGGTAGGGAACTGTGGTAACACAGTCACGTCTGCCTTTATTATCATAGAATCATAGAATCACAGAATGGTTTGGGTTGGAAGGGACCTTAAAGATCACCTAGTTCCAACCCCCCTGCCATGGGCAGGGACACCTTGCACTAGACCAGGTTGCTCAAAGCCACATCCAGTCTGGCCTTGAAGACATCCAGGGATGGTGTCATAAATCTCTGGGAGTTGTCACATTAGGAACTCTGACTCTGGCATCATTACTCAGTATCACATACACTTTTCTCTGTTTTTACTTGGAAATAATCACAACTTCACAACTGTGACTACACAACTGCCTCAACTGCTCACAAACATATGATGTTAACATAGGATTCTGCAATTCTAAAGGCTCATTAATGGGATTCTCAGAGTACAAGCCATGTCTTGCAGTCTTTATTTTAAAACTTATGGCTTACCATCAAAAGACTGCAATAAGTATTTATAAAATGAAAGAAAAAACCAACACCTCAGAGCAAATCTATTCCAAGGGACCACATATTGCTAATAATACTTTTCAAATACTTCATAAAATGTTTTTCTCTTATTAAACTAAAAGCCATACTCCAGAAACAAAACTAAACTAGATTTCGTATAAAGTGCATTTGCCAGCTGGGGACCTCAAGAGCAGGCTGCACAGATGCTGAGACTGATGCACTGCTCTGCAAAACCAACACGTAGTACCTTGGCAGCTGGAAGACACCCCTGCTTCAGCTGAGAGCGTGCAATGTACTGAGCAACGCCTATGCACTGCTCTGAAAATGTTGGCTTCAGGTGTCTGTATCAGTCACTGCTCACCCGTCTTCATCCGTCCAAGGTACTAAACAATTTGGGTGGGCTGACTTCAGAAGGAAATCACAAACAGATTCTCATTTCTCTCTTATTTGAAGAGGAGAGGCTGCTTGCCTTCCCCACCGCCAAACTGAGCAACCTGATCAGAAATGGGAAGGAAAAGCCCCTGGGAGTGATGGGGAATCCAGTGCAAGAGCAGCTCAGACTGATCCCTGACCTTTGTCTGTTGTGGGTGAGCAATAACCCATTTTCACTGCAACAACCGCCTTAAAACCAGGAGCGTATTGCTCAGCTCCAAGTAAAGCACGTGTTGCCTGAGAGGATACTTGTTAAATGCATTGCTCTAGCACTGCAAGAAGACAGGCTCAAAATGTTCAAGATGAAATGAAGCATCCTTATACCGATACAGTTCGATCTAAGTGTCTGGAGACAGCAACACTTTTTTGTCATAAATCTCTGAACCTAACTTTTGGAAATTGCCACTGCTTTAACACAGATTACCAGCCCGACAGATTTGTTGCCATCTGCTCAGTGAATCACCGATCTCTTTAATAAGGCAAAGGACCTACTGGAAGCAGGGAAGGAAGAGAAGAGGAAATGTAATTGTAAATCATTTTCCTCTTTCTATGCTCATATTCAAACCTTTTATTTTTGTTTGTGAAACTGTGGTTTCACATTTAATAATGACCGTCTTTTGCTAGAACCATTAAACAGAAATAGGTCTTTGTCGCGGTAACTGTTGTCAATGAAATTACCCACTGATGCAAGCATACTCTCTTCATCCAAGTGTGTTTGCATCTGATGGCTGACAAGATTAACACTGTACAAACAAGATTCACAGAGGCCACTGCACAGCATGGCCCAAGGAGAAAAGGTCTGTAAAATTGCCTTCCCTAAAGCATTACAAAGAGGCTACCAGCAGTTTGCCAATCCCACGCTATTTCGTAGGCAGACACTTGCCGATGGGCTACTGCAGTGGCACGATACTGAAATCTGTCACGGATGCTGCTGGAAGCGCTGCTACCGAGCTGAGCTGGGTAAGGTGTGCTGCAGGAGGTCAGAGCAGGTAGAAAATATTCATTCAGGAAATACAAAAGGCACAACACATGGAATAATATTTAGATGCTTAAAAATTAGACTTGTCTTAAAAAAGAAGAGCAAACCAGCTGACAAAATGTGCTTGAGGCACTGCTCTACACAACCCAGCTGCCTTAGCAGGGCTGTGAAAGCTGACTCTGGCATCTCAGACGGTCTCTGCCAGCCCAGAAGTAATTTAGATACGGCCTTTTCTCAGGCAGACCCTGAGGCTGGAAAGCCAAAAAATGCTGCTGGACCCAAGTGTGCTCTACTGCTTGTAAGCCACCAAGCACAAAAGCAGCTCCATAAATCACAACCTGCCTATTAACTCAGAGGGAATATTCTGGCATTTAAATGTTTTAATGGTATAAGAGTGAAGACGTTGCTTGCCATTACTGCAATTTCAGACAGCCCATTCTGAATTCTGTATTAAGGCACTATATGTACTCACTCCTAACCACTTACAGTGCATATCCTCATTTAAGTCTGAAAGGTTAATTTATTTGCCAGAACTTCTACCCAAGAATTCTGAAAATGATCGTCTTTTTCCCCTCAGCAGAAATGCTTTGAGATGACTTAAAAATCATGTAAGTAAAAAAAGGCATTGCTCACTGAGTAACTACCATTCCTTGTATTTGCTCTAGACATGTATGCATTTAAGTGTTCAGGCTCATCTGGCCATGGCAACAAAGTCAAAGAGGACATTTAGAAAAATACTTCCCTGAAGGCACAGGTGCAAAAGGCCAAAACAAAGGGCTCCGTCTAAATACTTAATCAATACAAAGCCACAGAACAACCAGACTTCATTCACCAGATTTTTTCCTGTTGATTTGACAAAGGAGAATAAATAGATGCCTCTTTTCAGAATTATGCATCAAATTCTGAATTGTCCAGAAAATGAATGGCAGTTTACAGGATGAATTTGTGACTCAAATCACAGGTATTATAATGATTTTCCATCAAATAAAGTAAGGACTAGTTCAGGTAAGAATCTACATGATTCTTTTTCCACGTGATTTCTATTTCCACCCAGCATTTCGTCCTCCCAATCTCCTCCACTATACTCCTACATACTGAAAAATTCTAAATTGATTTTTAATCCAAAAGACTCCTCATCTTTAAAGCTGGTGTGAGATCAATACAGCTCACCTACTGCCATAAGTGGTGGAAGGGGAAAACGAGAGAACTAACACTCTTTTTCCATTAAAAATTTACGACTGGTATTCTTAAGAGGGTCACAAGCTGAATTGCAGTGGAAGGTATATTTTTACTATTGAGTAGACAATGAAATATTTTCATTGACAGATCTCATACTTGACATTAGATATTTTTGTTGCAATTAAAAAAAACCCCAAACCCTTACAGGCTTTTTTATTTTCCTGGTTTTTATATTTTTAGTTTGCTTTGCTTTCCTCGGTTGTGCTTTTTGTTTGCTTGTTTCCTTGTTTTGGGATTTCTATATTATTTTGGTTTTACTGTGCAGTGTCCCTTGTCTCTTCATTTATAAGAACCTTGTGATGGCTGCTCAAGGCTTTACCAGCACTGTCACTTAAACCTGGCCAAGAGCAGAAGTACATCACACTACATCAGAGCATCACTGCGGTTGGACAGAAAAGCTCAGGAGTTCACTAATCCAAGCTCATGCCCAGAGAAGGATCACCTCCAATGATCGGTCTGGTCTGGAAAACCTCCAAGCTGGGGGATTCTCCAGCTTCTCCACACAGGCTGTTTCAGCTTAATTATCCTCACAGGGACATTTTCTGTCCCTGTATTTAGTTCAAATCTTCTCCCACTTCAACTCATGACGGTTGTAGTTCATTCTCCTCCCACGTCCCCCAGCAAAGCCCAT
This sequence comes from Eurypyga helias, assembly GCF_000690775.1. NCBI lineage: Eukaryota > Metazoa > Chordata > Aves > Eurypygiformes > Eurypygidae > Eurypyga > Eurypyga helias. The sequence continues at coordinate 77,627 of NW_010255846.1, forward strand.
GGCTCTGGCCCCTGGGGAACTGGCAGGCTGCTGTGTGGCCTCTGAAGCCTTCTCTTCTCCAGGCTGGGTGATCCCAGCTCCCCCCGCCTCTCCTCCTCGGGCCGGCGCTCACGCCCCAGCCACCC